>NW_026868173.1:761802-832670 GCF_020745735.1 Hemiscyllium ocellatum | reverse complement strand
GAGGGGATGGCCGGGAGGGTGAGTGAGGGGAGGGGAGGGCGAGGGAGGCGAAGGGAGGGCGAGGGAGTGGAGGGCGAGGGAGCGGAGGGCGAGAGAGGGGAGGTGAGGGGAGGGCAAGAGAGGGCAGGTGAGGGGAGGGCTGGGCGGGCGAGAGAGAGCAGGGGAGGGCCAGGAGGGAGAGAGAGGGGAGGGCAGGGGAGGGTGAGAGAGGGGAGGGCAGGGGACGGTTAGAGAGTGGAGTGGAGGAGAGGGCCGGGGGCAAGGGATTAGTGGGCCGGGAGGGAGAGAGAGAGGAGAGGAGGGGAGGTCCGGGAGGGCGAGAGACGGGAGAGCAGGTAGGCCTGGGAGGGAGGTAGAGGGCGAGAGAGGGGAGTGGAGGGCCGGGAGGGCGAGAGAAGGGAGGCCCGAGAGGGCGAGAGATGGGTGGTGAGGGAGGGCCGGGAGGTCGAGAGAGGGAGGGAGAGGGAAGGGGAGGGCTGGGAGGGGGAGAGAGGGGAGGGGAGGACCGGGATGGCGGAGAGGCGAGGGGAGGGAGGGAAGTGCGAGAGAGTGGAGGGGAGGGCCGAAGGCGAGAGAGGGGAGGGGAGGGCCGGGAGGGCGAAGGAGGGCGAGAGAGTGGAAGGGAAGGAGGGAAGGGCGAGAGAGCAGAAGGGAGGGGAAGGCTGGGACGGCGCGAGTGGTGAAGGGTGGGCCGGGAGGGTGAGAGATGGGAGGGGTGGGGAGGTCGGGGGAGGGAGGGGGAGGGCGAGAGAGGGGAGGGGACGGCGAGAGGAGGGGAAGGGAGGGTGAGAGTGTCGTGGGGAGGGCACGGCTGGACCTTGGTGGACAATTCTCTGGATGTCTGAAGGCGTCAGCACAAGCAGACAGGGTGGGAAAGACACCTGAACTGAGAGCAGGAGGGGGACCCATATCCTGGTGGGGAGAGTTGCTGTAGCTACTCGAGAGGATTTAAACTCATCTGGCAGGTGTGTGGGACCCCAAACAATCGTAAGGCCAGAAAGAAATTTGAGGTTGGTACAGATGTTCAAGAGAGCAATATAAATAGACAAGGCAGGCAAGAACATAGCAGGCAATGAGGGAAAATTGATGAATTAAACTGCATTTATTTCAATGCAAAGGGCCGGACAGATAAGGCAGATGAACCCAGAGCATGGATGGGAACATGGGACTGGGATGTTGTAGGTATTACAGAAACACAGCTGAGGGAGCGACAGGACCAGCAGCTCAATGTTCTAGAGACAGATGCTACAGGAAGGATAGAACAGGAGGCAAAACAGGAGGAGAGCTGGTGGTTTTGATTGGGGGGAAAAATCCCAGCAGTACCTAGAGGGAGTATTCGTGCACGATCGCCCAGTTGAGCGATATTGGTGGAACTGAGAAATAGAAATTGGTCATCAGTTTGCTACAGTCGTACTACAGCGATAGGCAATGGGAGATGAAGGAGCAAATATGTCAGGAGATCTCAGATATGTGTTCGAATATTAGGTCTGTAGCAGTCGGAGATTTTAACCTTTCCAGACCCGGACTGGGACTGCCGCAGTGTTGAGCATTTGGATGGGAGGAATTTGTTAAGTCTGTTCCAGAAACTCCCAGTCATTGCGATGGAAAATTGCGATGGAAAAGGACAGGCCTGGTCCACAAGTTCAAGTTATACAATGGAGCAAGATAGTATTAGACAGGAATTTTTAAAGTAGATATGGGGAGGCTATTTGCGGGTAAAGGGAAGTCTGGCAAGGAGGAATCTTTTAAAACTGCGATAAAAGGAGCATTCAGGGCCAGCGTGTTCCTGTTAGTGTGCAGCTCAATGCTGACAGAATTAGGTAACACTGGCTGGGTTTCGAGGCTCTGGAGAAGAAAAAGGGGGCACATGTCAGATATAACTGGCTGACACAAGGGAATCCCCTCAGGAGCATTGCGGCTGTAGAAGTACACTTAGGATGGAAATCAGGAATGCAAAAAGGGAACATGAGATAGCTTTGGCAGAGAAAGTTAAGGAGAACTGAAAGAGATCCTCCAACTGTATTAAGAGCAAAAGACAAACAAGGGACAAAACCAGTATGCTCAATGATCAATGAAGCCAACGATGTGTGGAATTACAGGATGCAAAACAAATATTTCACTTTGGAACTTACAGTGGATAAATACTGGGGAACTCAGGGAACTAAACAGTGTTTGTCCTGACTATTATTGGAACACTGTGCAATTCTGGTCTCAATGCCACAGGAAGGATGTTATGGAACTTGAAAGGGTTCAGAAGAAATGAACAAGGATGTTGCGAGGGTTGGAGGGTTTGCGCTTCAGGGAAAAGCCTGAATAAACTGGGGCTGTTTTCACTTGAACATGGGAGGCTGAGGAGTTACCTGATAAAAGTGTTTAAAATCATGATGGTCAGCGATAGGGTCAATCGACAAGGTCTTTTCCCAAGGGCTGGAGGATTCTAAACCAACAGGGAATTGCTTTAAAGTGCGAGGGGAACTTTTCAAAGGGAGCTAAAGGACAACTGGTTCCTGCAGAGTGTATGGAATAAGCTGCCAGAGGAAATAGTGGAGGCTGATAGAAATACACCCATCCAAGTGCCTTTTAAATGTATGAATAGGAAGGGTTTAGAGGGATATTGGCAAAGTTCTGGCAAATGTGACTAGATACGTCATGCAGGAGTTGGTCCAAAGGATCTGTTTCCATGCTGTACATCTCTATGAGCCAATGTCTTGAAATGAGTCCACATTATCGAAGAGGAGGTGCTGGAAGTTTTAAAACACAAAGGTAGATAAATCCCCAGGACCTGATCAAATGTAGCTCAGGACATTGTGGGAAGCTGGTGAAGACATTGTAGGGCCCCTAGCAGAGATATTTGTACCATGTGTGATAGGCAGGTAGACTGGAAAGTGGAATTGTGGACAGTGAAGAAGGTTTTCTGAGATTACAAAAGGGATCCTGATGAAATGTGTGAAAGACTGAAAAACTGTAGATGGAGTTCAATTCGTGTAATGTGAGGTAATGCGATTGGTGCAACAAACACGGGCAGGACTTATACAATTAATGGTAAGACCTTCGGTAGTGTTGTAGAACAGAGGGACATCGAGGTACAGATACATATTTCTTTGAAGTTTGCAACATGGAGAGATAGGATGGTTATAAAGGTGCTTGCCACACTTGCTTTCATTGCTCTGTCCTTTGGATTTAGGAGTTGGGAAGTCGCATTGAGATTATACAGACCATTGGTGAGTCCACTTCTGGAATGCTGTGTCCAACTCTGGTCGCCCAGTTAGAGGAAGA
Source organism: Hemiscyllium ocellatum (assembly GCF_020745735.1). Taxonomy (NCBI): domain Eukaryota; kingdom Metazoa; phylum Chordata; class Chondrichthyes; order Orectolobiformes; family Hemiscylliidae; genus Hemiscyllium; species Hemiscyllium ocellatum. The sequence continues at coordinate 829,394 of NW_026868173.1, read as the reverse complement.
ATACTATTAAGCTGGAGAGGGTTCAGATGAGATCCACTGGGATGTGGCTGGTTATGGAGGGTTACAGTTATAAAGAAAGGCTGGATAGGTTGGTATTTTTTCATTGAAACCTGAATGTTGACAGATGACCTCATAGAAGTTTATAAAATAATGCGGGGGATAGATAGAGTTAATGGGAGTTGTCTTTTCCCACGGTCAGGGGAGTTTCAAGGCAAGGCACTACATTCTTAAGTTTAGAGGAGAGACATTTAAAAAATGACGCGAGGGTCACATTGTCACACAGAGGATGGGTTGTGTGTGGAATGAACTTCCCAAGGAAGGGGTGAATGTGCGGAAAATTGCAATGTTTAAAAGACATTAGAATTAGGACAGGAATAGGAAAGATTTGAAGGGATATGATCAAGGAACAGGCAGGTAGGACAAGATCAGTTTTAGAGTATGGTTAGCATTAACCAAACAATGCGGTATGACTCTCTGACTATGATTATAATGTTGTGTCATTAATTAAGAAAGGCTGCAAGAGGAAGCCAGGGAACTACAGACTGATGAGCCAGACATCAGGGTGGGTCAGGTGTTGGAGGTCATTCTGAGAGGTAGGAATTACATGCATTTGGAAAGATATGGACTGATTACGAACAGCCAGCCTGGCTTTGTGCGTGGGAAAACATGTCTCACAAACTTGGCTTGAGTTTGTTCAAGATGTGAAAAAAAGGTAGATCACGGCAGAGCAACAGACGTTGTTTCTGGCTTCAGCAAACCCTTGGTCAGGGTGTAACATGATACATTGGTTAGTAAGGGTAGGTCACAAGGGGTCAGGGAGAACTAGCCAACTGGATGCACAATGGGATGACAGTGGGAGACAGAGGGTTGTTGTTCAGACTGGAAGCCTCTGACCAGTAGTGTGCTGTCAGGATTGGTGCTGGAATCACTGTAGTGCACCATTTACATACACAATTTGAGTGAAAATATAGGAGTATCTGGATACCAAGATTAGTGGAAGAGTGGGCAGGGGATATAGATATCGAAGGGGATGTTAATCAACTGGGCCAGTGGGCCAAGGAATGAAAGATGGAGTTTAATTCAGGTGTTGGATTTAGTTCAGACAAACCAGAGAGGACTAACACAGTTAATGTTCGGGCCCTAGACAGTGTTGTCGAACAGAGAGAGACCAAGGGCTGCAGTTACATTGTTTCTTGGAAGTGACATCACAGGTGGACAGGGTGGGGAAAGCAGCATTTGGCACACTTGCCTTCATTGGCCAGCGCATTGAGTACATGAGTTGGAGATATTCGTAACACTGTCATCAATAAGGCTACAGGTTGATCTTATGAAGGTTTATGAAACAATGTAAGGCCTAACTAACGTGAATTGCCAAGGGTAGGTGAGTCCAAAGCTAGAGGCATAAACGTGGAGTGAGAGAGCAAGAATTTAAAGAGGGAGCTGAGGGGCAACATTTTCCACAGAGGATGGTGCATAGACAGAATGGACTGCCAGAGGAAATGGTAAAAATAAGTACAATTAAAACATGGAAAAGACACTTGGGCAGGTACATGGAGAGGAGAAGGTGTGAAGGGAAATGGGCCAACTCATTCCGTTTAGGAAACCTCGAACAAAGAATCATGCAGCACAGAAACAGACCCAATGTCTTCGGTTGTTGGAGGAGGAGCCTATCGAGACAAGGCATGTTGTAGAAACTGACGCAAGTTTCAGCGATGTGGATGGGATCTGGACTGGACATTTCAAATACGTCAAGAAATTGGTGAGAGGAGAGGACATGACAGAGATAGGAATTTTATAGTTGTTAGAATGATTGAAGACACTGATCCACAAGACGAGAACATAGATACAGTGTTGGAGAGGAATTAGGGAACAGAAAGATCCCAGGCAGCATTCCCACCATCTCTTTGAAGGCCTGCATTCCCCTCTGTTGTCCTGGTGTTCACCAAGACAGCACAGGCCTGGATAGAAAACTGGGAATTCCAGATGCTGACTCAGTACAATAAAACTTAAAGTAGGGGTGGTGATTGAGCCTGAGGTGTGTCTGTACTGTGCTCCCCCTCCAGCACTATATCTGTGTCATGTCCTGGTAGCTGATGTTTGGAGCCCTCTCACTGCTCTCTGCTCTGTGCACTGTGAGTGATCTTACCTGGCGGCAGGATTTATTGAAGGCTCCCGACCTCCCTGACCTTTGTCTCTCTGGCTGACAAATCATCTTCCCAACCAGCAGTTGGCAAGTCTATTGAGTCACGAACTCCCTGAGTATCTGTAGAAGACACACAAATAGGCAGAATAGGAAATCAGATTGATACTTTTGAGGGTTACACATGTAGAATGGCACTGAGCCCACAGAGATCTGGAAAATCCCAGTCTCCATTCCGGGCCTGTACTGCCTCATCTCTCTGAAGTGGAGAATTCTGTTGGCTCAGGATCTGGAGTAGCTGCAAGAGTAAGAGACATTGATAGAGGCAGCAATTAGACCCACACGGTGAGGGACCCCACATGGAGGGATACTGAGTAATATCACCAGAGTTCGGGATTAAACAATGGTGCAAAAAGATAGGGTTTCGATTCATGTTGCACTGGGATGTGCAAGCTATGAACAGGTGAAGTGATGTCCTAGTGGCATGATGTGAGGCAATTTATCCAGAAACTCAACAAATGTTCTCTGGACACAGTTTCAAATCCCACCATTGCAAATGATTGAATGTGAATTAATTGCTTCAAAAAAAGATATAATTAAAAACCTGCAAGTGAGTATTAAACAATTGCTGATGTTAAGAGAAATCCATCGGGTGCATTGATGTCTTTAGTGAAGTAATCTAAGATGGGACTGGCATATCACAGGTATTACAGAACAACAGCTGAGGGAGGGACAGGACAGGCAGCTCAATGCCCCAGGGGACAGATGCTGCAGGAAGGACAGAAGGGGAGCTGAGAGAGGAGGAGAGCTGCTGGTTGTGATTGGGGTGAAACATCACAGCAGGGACTGAGAGAGGAGATTCCTGCGGGACCGCCCAGTGACGCTGTGTTCATGGAATTCATGAATAACAATGTGTCTTCCCTTTCTTCTGATTGGTCTACAGACCCCGATAGCCCCGCCCTCCTGCACTTTGACCTTCACAAGATGGCGGCGCTTGGGCCCGCGCTCCCTCTTTCCTCAAACAAATGGCGGCCGTGACCCTGGGCCGCTTCCCTGATCAGAGACCGCCACCTCCTTCCCCGGGCCTGGAGGGGCTTTTGCGGTTTTGTTTTACCTGTATCGGGGACTTGTGAATTCTCTCCGCTCCTTTCTCCCAGCGAGGCTCCCACACCCCTGCTCTGAGCGCCGCTCTCTGAAGCCGATCGCAGCCGCTGCCGGAGAAAGCAGCTCCATGTCTCTCTCCCTGTCCTGATCAATGTGACACTGCGCATGGGCCACATAGGAACCAAACTGCGCGTGCGTCTGAGGTTATTGGTGAGTTGATAGAGAATATTCATACCTGCAAGGAATCATGGGTGAAATATTTGTCATTAACAAATTTTATGTCGAGATAGAGACATAGAGATGTCTAGCATGCAAGCAGATTGTTCGGTCTAACTTAACCATACTGGCCAGATATGTAAATTATCAATTGTTCTGGGAGTTTGAAAATAAGTTTCTTACTCTAGTTGTGTGAATCGATTGGAAATATGTACGTTATCAGACTTACATTTCAACTACTTCTTAAAATCTCACATTGATTTATGAGAGAGGTTTCATGCCCCACTGTGGAGTGAGAATGATCACAATCGTGCAAAACAGTTTGCTTTCTGACCAATCATTCCCCGAGAATGCATTGGCCCCGCTCCTCACTCACTCTGGTTGGCGGACCGGCCTCTGTTCGGTCCTCCAGTTCCGCCCCTTCCTCCCAATTGCAGAGTTGATTCAGGCGTAACTCAGCAAGCTGAAGGACATGGGAAGTGAGAACTGATGCCTTGTGATGTGAAAATATCCCGAATCTTGGACGGAGAGACCTGAGTTCAATTTACAGTTTGTGCAGGTGTGTGGAAAACAACTTTGAACAGGTTCATTTGGAAAAACAAGGGAAGTCAGGAACAGATTAAAAACAAAAGAAAATGCATACAATGTCGTGGGGCTCTCAATGCTGTGATGAGTTTAGTCTTTAGGGTTTCAGGACCCCAGTGGGTCCCAGTACAGACTGTTCCACTCCTCGTGCACAGCCAGATACCACGAGTGTGGGGCAAAGTATTGTGGTGGGATATGGAGCTGCTTTTCTGGAAGGCCCTCAGTTTTGGAGGTGAAAATAGATGAGAAGGAGCAGGGTTTTGTGTGCGGGATTACCTGTTCCCCTCCTTTTGCAGCATCTTATTATTGCCCTGACTTTACCTCGTACATGTTTGGTAGAGATCAGTGATGTTTCGTAAGCCCACAATATAAGATCTGTCACTCTGTTTAAGACAGCAGATATCTCTTGTAGCACAATAGTCATAGAACAATACAGCGTAGAGCAGGCCCTTCAGTCCTTGATGTTGCGCCGACCTGTGAACTGTTCTCAGCTCGTCCCTCTACACTATCCCAAAATCACCCATGTGCTTATCTAAGGATTGTTTAAATCTTCCTGATGTGGCTGAGTTGTCTACATTAGCAGGTAGTACATTCCACGCCCTTACCACTCTCTGAGTAAAGAACCTGCCTCTGACATCTGTCTGAAATCTATCACTCCTCATTTGCAGTTATGCCCCTCATGAACACTGACATCATCATCCTAGAAAAACCCTTCCACTGTCTCCCCTATCTAAGCGTCTGATCATCTTGTATGTCTCTATCAAATTCACTCTTGGCCTTCTTCTTGCCAAGTAGAACAGGTTCAACTCTCTCAGCCGTTCCTCATAAGACCTCCTCTCCAGACTAGGCAACATCCTGGTTAGTCTCCTCTGCACCTTTTCCACTTCTTCCATGCCATTCCCGAAATATGGGCACCAGAACTGCACACAATATTCCAAGTGCAGCCGCACCAGCGTTTTGTATATTTGCAGCATGATATTGCGGCTCTGGAACTCAATTACACTATGAATGAAACCTAACACACCGTATGCCTTCTTAACAGTACTATCCACCTGGGTGGCAACTTTCAGGGATCTATGTACATGGATTCCAACATCCCTCTACACATCCACACTACCAAGAATCTTTCCATTGACCCAGTACTCTGCCTTCCTGTTATTCTTCTCAAAGGGCATCACCTCACTTTTAGCTGCATTGAACTCCATTTGCCACCTCTCAGCCCAATTCTGCAGTTTATCAAAGTCCCTCTGCAACCTGTAACACATTTCCACACTATCCACTACTCCACCGACTTTAGTGTCTTCCACCTATGCCTGCGTCTAAGTCATTTCTAAAAGTGAGAAACAGCTGTGGTCCCAAAACAGATTTTTATGGCACACCACTAGTAACTGGACTCCAGTTGAATATTTTCCATCAACCAGCACTCGCTGTCTGTCTTCCTTTAGAAAACCAGTTTCTAATCCAAACTGCTGAATCAACCTCATTTTCGTGTATCTGAATTTTCTCCAACAGCCTACGATGTGGAACCTTATCAAAAGCTTTACTGAAGTCCAGGTATACCATGTCAACTGCCCTACCCTCATCTACATGCTTAGTCACCTTCTCAAAAAAACTCAATGAGGTTTGTGAGACATGACCTGCCCTTGACGTAACCATGTTGATTATCTGAAGTCAAATTGTTGTTTGCTAGATGATTATAAATCTTATCTCTTACATTCCTTTCAAAACCTTTCCTACAACAGAAGTCAGGCACACTGGTGTATAATTACCTGGGTCATCTCTACTGCCTTTCTTGAAGAAAGGCACAACACTTGGAATTCTCCAGTCCTCTGGTACTAAACCTGTAGACAATGACGACTCAAATATCAAAGCCAAAGGCTCTGTTATCTCCTCCCTAGCTTCCCAGAGAATCCTTGGATAAATCCCATCCGGCCTAGGGGACTTGTCTACTTTCACTCCTTCTAGAACTGAAAACACCTGTTTCGAAACAATCTTGATCCTTTCTAGTCTAATATCTCGTACCACATTCTTCTGCTCTACCACACTCTCCTTTTCATGAGTGAAAACCGACGAGAAATATTCATTTGCACCTCTCTGAGCTCCAAAGGGTACACACTCAACTTCCCTTTGATTGGACATATTCCTACCATATCCTCTTATTCCTCACATACCTATAGAAAACTTTAGGGTTCTCCTTTATTCTATTTGCTAAAGACTGCTTGCGTCCTATCTTTGTTCTTCTTAACTCTCTCTTTAAATCCTTCCTAGCTGATCTGGAACACTCCACCTCCCCATCTGAACCAGTTTGCCTCATCAACACATAAGCCTCCTTCTTCTTCGTATCAAGCGATGCAGTTTCTGTAGTAAACCACGGTTCCCTTATCTTATCACTTCCTCCTGGCCGGACAGGAAGCACCTATCAAGAATATGCAATGTCTGTTCCTTAAACCAGCTCCACATTTCCATTGTCTGCATCCCCTGCATTTTGCTACCCTATTCTATGCATCCTAATTCCTGCCTAATTGCATTATAATTGTCCTCGCCCCATTGATAACTCTTGCCCTGTGGCATGTACCTGTCCCTTTCCATTGCAAAACTAAAGGCATCTGAATTATGGTCACTCTCTCCAAAGTGCTCACCTAAAACTAAATCAATCACCTGGTCTGGTTCATTACCAAGCACCAGATCCAATGTGGCCTCCCCACTTGTCGGCCCTTCGATATAGTGTGTCAGGAAACCCTCCTGTACACACTGGACAAAAACTAATTCATCCAACGTAGTGGGTTTATAGCATTCACAGTTAATGTTTGGGAAGCTAAAGTCCCCCATAATGACCACCCTGATACTTTTGCTCTTACCCAGAATAATTTTGCAAATCTTCTCTTCCACTTCCCTGGAAATCTGTGGAGGCTATAGAAAAATTCCAAGCAGTGCGACCTCTCCTCTCCTGTTCTAACCTCAGCCCACACTACCTCAGTAATCAAGTCTTTATCAAAAGTACTCTCAGCCACCGTTATACTATCCTTGACTAATATGACTTGCATGGACCATTGCAGTGCTTCAAACTCCATGAGTAAAAAGTGAGGTCTGCAGATGCTGGAGATCAGAGCTGAAAATGTGTTGCTGGTTAAAGCGCAGCAGGTCAGGCAGCATCCAAGGAAAAGGAAATTCGACGTTTCGGGCAAAAGCCCTTCATCAGGGAGATTCCTGATGAAGGGCTTTTGCCCAAAACGTCGAATTTCCTGTTCCTTGGATGCTCCCTGTTCTGCTGCGCTTTAACCAGCAACACATTTTCAGCTTCAAACTCCATGAGGCAGCCACAGTGTCTATGACCAACAGACTCAGTCTGGAATCTCCTCTGTCCTTAAGACCTTATACACTGCTTGCACTCCTCCATTTCCCCTTTGCATGGTCCCTTTCCAAACCACCCCACTTGCATGACTCTACAATTGGAGCTGTCAAGGGCAGAAATCTGTCAAATAGTCTCCTTAACATTTTCTATTCTCCTTTAAGATTTTTAAAAAATCATTCTCCTTAATCAATGTTTTGATCATCCATGAATCACCTTAGGAGATTTGCCATTGTGAAAGAATCAATACGATGCAAGTAGTTGTTGTTATTGCTGTACATTAGGAGAAACAGGAATGACACATTCAAAATTCTAACAAGGAAGTCACTGATAGGTGCACTCTATATGCCACCAAATAATAACATCACATTGGGATGGGCAATAAACAAAGAAATAACTAATGCCTGTAAAAATGTTACGGTTATTATCATGGGTGATTTTAATCTACGTGTAGATTGGTCAAACCAGCTCAGTCAGGGTAGCTTTGAGGAGTTCTTTACGTGTATCCATGATAGTTTTTTTGACCAGTATGAAATGGAATTGACAAGGGAGCAAGCTATCCAAGATCTGGCCCCTGTGCAATGAGACAGGAATAATTAGTGACCTCAGAGTTAGGGATCCTCTCGGAAGAATTGATCACTGTTCGGTTGAATTTAATACATATGGAGAGTGTGAAGATAAAACCTAATACTTGGATCCTGTGCTTGGACATGGGGAACTACAATAGAATGAGGAAGAACCTGGAAAACGTAGACTGGAAACAAAGATTTTATGGTGGGACAGTTGATGAGCAGTGGAAGATTTTCAAAGACATTTTACAAAGTCCTCAGCAAAGGTATATTCCAGCCAAAGGGAAGGACTGTAAGAAAATGTGTTCTCTGTAATGGGTATCTAAGGAAAGTGATCAAATTGAAAGGCATACAAAGTGGCCAAAACCAGCATGAAACTAGAACTGGGAAAACTTTATAGGTCAACAGAAAGCCACAGAAGAGCTACAAAGATATGTCAGATAAAACATGAGAAAAATAAACTAGCATAGACTATAAAGACAGATAGGAAAAGTTTATATTAACATACATAATGAGAAAAGAGTGGCTAAAGTAAATGTCGGTCCTTTGGAAAATGAGGAGGAGCATTTAGTGATGGAACATCAGAGTGGAGGATACTAATATCTTTCCAGTAATTAACAAAGAAACAAAGGTAAGTGAGGATTTGGAAACTATCATTTTAACAGAACAGCTAGTGTTGGACTGTTAGAGGGAATTGAGCTAATAAAAGAAAATTCTCCTGGCCATGACAGAATGTATCCCAGGGTACTAAAAGAGATGCCAGGAGAAATAGCAAATGCACTGACAGTAATTTTCCAAACTTCACTGGACATTGTGGCAGTCCCAGCAGATTGGAAAGCAGCAAAAGTGACACCACTATTTTAAAAAGGAGGTGGACAAAAAATGGAGAATTATACCCCAGTTAGCTTCTTCTCTGTAGCGGGAAAGATGCTTGGGTCTATTATCAAGGAAGAAATAGAAGGGACTTGACAGAAATTGTCCCAAAGTGCATGTCATGTTTGACAAATCTTTTGGAATTCTATGAAGACATTTCGAGCAAGGTGGACAACGGAAACCAGTGGATGCAGTGTAGCTGGATTTCCAAAAGGCCATCAACAAGGTGCTGTGCAAGAGGCTGTTTCATAATATAAGGGTGCATGGTGTTAGGGGTAGGGTATTAGCATGGATAGAAGATTGGTTGACTAACAGGAAGCAAAGTTTGGGGATAAATGCATATTTTTCTGGTTGGCAATCAGTGACTAGTAGTGTGCCTCAGGGATCAGTGTTGGGACTGCGATCATTTAGAATTGATACAGATGATTTGGAGTTGGGGACCACATGTAGGGTGTCAAAGTTTGCATGTGAGACTAAGAGTAGCAGGACAAAGTGTGTGGAGGACGGTGAAACTTTGCAGAGGAACATAGATACATTGAGTGAGTGGGCAATGGTCGGTCATATGGAATATAATGTTCATAAATGTAAAATCATACTGTTTGGTTGGAATAACAATAAAAAAGAGATTATGACTTGAATTTTAAAAAGTTGCATTATTTGCTAAGCAGAGGCACCTGTGTATCCTACTACATGAAGGTTGGTCACCAGGTACAACAACCAATTCAGAAGGCAAATGCAAGTTTGTCCTTCGTTGCTGAAGGGATTGTGCTCAAAAGCAGAGGTTATGTTCCAGCTGTATTGGGTGCTGGTGAGGTCACACCTGGAGTACTCCATGTAGTTTTTATCTCCTTCGTTGAGAAAGGATATACTGGTACTAGAGGGGATGTAGAGGAGGTTTACTAGGTTGATTTCAGAGTTGAGGGGGATGGTTTAACAGAGACTGAGTAAGTTGGGATTATACTCATTGGAATTCAGAAGAATGGAAACATATAAAATAATGAATGAAATGGATAAAATAGAAGTAGAGAGGATGTTTCCACTGGCAGGTGAATCTAGGACAAGAGGGCATCACCTCAAGATTAGAGGCAGCAAATTTAGGACTGAATTGAAAAGGAAGTTCTTAACCTCAATGGAATTCATTGCGCAGGGAAGTAGTTGATGCTAGTTCAGTAAACGTTTTTAAAGCAAATATACCTTTTTTTCAAAAAAGAAATAATTAATTAAAGAATACAGTGAGAACTTGGGTAAATGGTTCTGCGTCCACGAAATGATCAGCCATGATCTTATTGAATGGCAGAGCAAGCTCAAAGGGCAGGATGGCCTTCTCCTGTTCCTAGTTCTTATGTAATGCATTCCTCCCTCACTCGTGACTTGCAGATGCTGATGTTGGGTTAGGATGGACAAAATTAAAATTGACAGTACAACAGGTTTATTTGGAAGCACTAGCGCTGCTGCTCCATCAGGTGGTTGTGTGTTTTTAACTTTGTCCCTCACTCTTGCAATAAAAACCACGAAGCAGTGCGCATGCTCAAGCCAACAATGGTCCCCGGATGATTGATGTCAGCGGCGGACCAATGGAAGGGCAGGGGCGGGGCTGGAGGAACAGGCGGGGCAGTTGGCCCTCCGACCAATCAGAGTGAATGAGAGGCGGGACTTGATTATACCATGTGATCATCCTCACGGACGGCGCGAATGTGCGGGCGTAGAGCTGTCGGTAAGGAAATAAATAAACAGCAGGAAGTGGGAGGGAAATGGTGTTGATCTGAGATGAGAGGTTTTGCAAACATTTGGTGCACATCGGAAAATACAAATTTGAAACTTACAGTCTCGTTTTGGCAGTGAATGGGAAAATGCCTCATCTCGCGATTGACTCGAGTAAGTGCCGCCATCTTTATTCGGGGCAACGATTCACTGGACACGTGCGTCCGCCAGCTTTGTAGGGGGCAAAGTTCAGAGGGGAGTATGTGGTAGAGTCATGGGGCAGGATTTGCACAGAGCACAGAGCATTTTCTCTGGATTTGTTTCGTCATTCATTTAAATGATTTGAGTGTGAATAGAGACGGTACAGTTAGTAAGTTTGCAGGTGATACCAAAATTGTTGGTGTTGTGGTCAGTGATAAAGATTATTTCAGAATACAATGGGATATTGATCAGATGGACGAATGGGCTGGGGAGTGGCAGATGGGTTTAATTTAGATAAATGTGAGGTGCAGCATTTTAGAAAAGCAAATCAGAGCAGGACTGACACACTGAATTGTAAGGTCTTGGAGAGTCTTGTTGAACAAAGAGACCTTGGAATGCAGGTTCACAGTTCCTTGAAAGTAGAGTCACAGGTCGATAAGATAGTTAAGAAGGCATTTGGTATGCTTCCCTTTATTGGTCAGCGCATTGAGTAAAGGAGCTGGACAGGACATTGGTTATGTCACTTTTGGAATATTGTGTGCAATTCTGGTCTCCCTCTTGTTAGAAGGAGGCACTGAAACTTGAAAGGTTTAAGAATTGATTTTCAAGGATGTTGCCAGGGTTGGAGGATTTGAGTTGCAGGGAGAGGCATAATAGGCTAGGGCCATTTTCCCTGGAGTGTCATAGGCTGAGGTGATGTTGAAGAGGTTTATATAATAGTGAGGGGCATGGATAGCGTGAATAGACAAGGTGTTTACCCTAGGGTGGTGGAGCCCAGAACTAGAGGATATAGGTTTACGGTGAGAGGTGACAGGAACTGAAAGAGCAACAAAAATTGTAACATTTCAAAGACATTGGAATAGGAAGGGTTCAGAGGGGTGTTGGCCAAGTGCTGGCAAATAGGAATAGATTAGGTTAGAATATCTAGTTGGCATAGACTGGTTGGACTGAAGAGTCTGTTTCTGTGCTAGATGTCTCTGACTGTGGGATCATAAAAGTGAACACTGCTCTGATTCGCCTCTGAGCTCCTTGATGTCTACTTGTTTGTTATCTAGCTTCCTCAGTCTCTGAGTGTATTTTTGCTCTGTTTAGTATTTTACTATTATGTTCACAGACCTTTCTGTAAATGAATTGTCCACTGCTGCCCGGCTCCTGGCCATCCTACAGAGGAGGTAGTACTGGATGTTTAGGAAAGGCCAGGGAACAAGAGAACAGTGATTCAAATACAGAGTACATGTATTTGGAAAGATGAGGAATGATTAGGGATAGTTAACATGGCTTTGTGTGTGGGAAATTTTCTCTCTCTCTCTCTCAAACTTGATTGAGTGTTTTTGAAGATGTGACAAAGATGATCGATGAAGGCAGACTGTGGACGTTGTCTATATGGACACTGAATGATGTTCCACAAAGCAGACTGGTTAGCAAGGTTAGATAACAGGAGGTGTTGGGAGAACTAGCCATTTGGATGCAAAACTGGCTTGAAGGTAGGAGGCAGAAGGTGTTGAAAGTGGTTTGCTTTGTGGACTGGAGGCCTGTGAGCAGCAGTGTGCTGCAGGAGTGGATATTGGGTCCTTAAATAATTGACTTGAATGTGAATATATGAGATACGATCAGTAGGTTTACAGAAGACACCGAAATTGGAGGTGTACTGGACAATGAAGAAGGTTAGTTCAGAATTCAACAGGATCTTGACCAGATGGGCCATTGGGGCGAGGAATGGCAGACTGGGTTCAATTTAGACAAACGTAAGCTGTTGGATTTTGGAAAGGCAAATCAGGGCAGGACTTATACACTTAATGGTAAAGTCCTTGGGAATGTTGCTGAATATAGAGACCATGGAATGCAGGTTCATTGTTCCTTGAAAATAGAGTTGCAGGTAAGCAGGCTAGTGAAGGTGGTGTTTGGGGTATGCTTATATTTATTGGTCAATGCGTTGTGAGTACAGAAGCTGGGACGTCAAATTGTGGCTGGACAGGACATTGATTAAGCCATTTCAGGAATTCTGTTTTAAGTTCGAAATTCCCTATTCTGATATTGTGAATCTTGAAAGAGTTCAGACAAGATTTACAAAGACTTTGCTAGTGTTGGAGGATTTGGGCTATAGGGAGAGGCTGAGTAGGCCAGGGTTAATTTCCCTGAAGAGTCAAAGAATGAGAGGTGACTTCATGGAGATTAATAAAATCATGAGGGGCATGGATAAGGTGAACAAACAGGGTCTTTTCCCCCAGGTTAGGTGGGTTCAAAACAAAATCGCATGGGCTTATATTGAGAGGGCAAAGATTTAAAACGGATCTAAGAGGCAAGGTTTTCAAGCTGTGTGTGGTGTGTGTGTGGAATGAGCTGCCAGATGATGTAGTGGAGGCTGATACAATTACAACATTTGAAAGGCATCCGATTGGGTACGTGAAGAGGAAGAGTTTTGAATACTACGGACCAATTGCTGGCAAATGGGGCTCCATTTGTTGAGGATTCCTGGTTGGCATGGACAAATTGGACCAAAGATCTGTTTCTGTGCTGTACATCTCTATGACACTAATAAATGAAAATTAGATGTGTTCCTCTTTTGTGGAAAGCTCGCAGTAGCACAGATACTTGTTCTTGGAGATGAGAAGGTTAAGCAGTGATTTTGAACCAGTAAAAATTTGTTTCTAGGATATTTTCATTTGCAGAGAGAGGGGAATTGTTAACAATATCACAATTTTAGTAACTATTTTCAGGTAATTAGCAAATAATATGTGAACGTTATTTTATTCAGTATGTTCTGAGCATCTGGAACAGTCTGAATGGCAGCTGGACAGACTCAGCAGTTATTCATAAACAGATTTGGAATTTTACATTTTAAGGGAAGATTTGGGGGGGCTATGGGCAAATGGAAAGGGAGTTGGGACCGATTTGCAGCATCTCCAGAGGGAGAGGATACATCCCAAATGGGCTGAATAGCCCCCAGCCTCTGTGCTCTGTGATACTGCCCCGTTGACTGTGAATGTTGAAGCTCATCCCAGGGCAGAGAGAGGGAGGATCCCACCACTCACCTCACAACGGGCCCCGGATGATCGATGTCAGCGCAGGCCAATAGGGCCAGAGGGCAGTACTGGAGGACCAAGTCGTCCAACCAATCGGAGTGAATGAGGGCATCCTCCAGGCTGGAACTAAAGAAAGGCACATATCGCAGAGATTTGAGAAACTGGAGACATGAGATAGGGAGCGTTCTGTGGCTGGTGAGGAATTATATAAATAAGGATGAGTTATGAGGCTGGATGAAGTGACAGTGATCAGGAGAGTTGAGGATGGAGGAATTTAGAGTTAGTGAGAATTGGAGTCATAATGTTATACAGCAAGGAAACATGCCCTGTGGTCCAACCAGTCCATGCCGACCATAATTGCAAACTGAACTAATTGTACCGGCCTCCGCTTGGTCCACATCCATCCAAATATTTCCTATTTATGTACTTCTCTGAATGTTGTTGTGGTTCTGTTCGCCGAGCTGGGAGTTTTTGTTGCAAACGTTTCGTCCCCTTTCTAAGTAACACCTTCAGTGCTTGGGATGTCACCTAGAAAGGGGACGAAACGTTTGCAACAAAAACTCCCAGCTCGGCAAACAGAACCACAACAACAAGCAGCCGAGCTACAAATCTTCTCACAAACTTATCTGAATGTCTTTTAAATATTGTAATTGTATTCACAGCTATCACTTCCTCTGGAAGTTCATTCCACACATTTTTTTTGAAACCTTAATGTCTTTTCTCAAACCTTTCTCATCTCTTCCCAAAATGAATGCACCCGAGTTTTGAATCCCCCTCTTCCCCGGCTATCCCCCTTATCTACACTCTTTCTGATTTTAAAAAACTCTCATAAGGTCACCCCTCAACCTTCTGCACTCCATTGAAAAAATTCCCAGCCTATCCAGCCTCTCCTTATAATACAATCCCTCCATTCATGGCAACATGCTGGTCAATCTCTTCTGAACCTGCTCCAATTTAATAATATCCTTCCTATAACAGCACAACCAGATCTGGACAGAGTATTCCAGAAGGGGCCTTCCAACGTCCTGTACATCCTCAACATAATGTCCCAATTCCTGTACTCCAAGGTCTGAATAATGATGGTCAGTGTGCTGAGCACCTTCTTAACCACCCTGTCTACATGTAACACAAACTTCAAAAACGTGAAGCCCTCGGTCTCTTTGTTCCCATATCACTACTCAAGGCCCTACTTTTATTGAGTGTAAGTCCTACCCTCGTTTGTTTTGTCAGGATGTTATATTTTGCATTTATTCCAATCCAAAAAGTCCTTTTGAGTATAAAGGCATTAGGAGTATAATTCAGAGGGAAATCAGGAGGCAAAAAATGGACGTGAGATAGCTTTGGCGAATAAGGTTAAGGATAATCCAAAGAGCTTTTATAAATACATGAAGAACAAAAGGCTAACTAGGGAGAAAATAAGAGACCCGCAAAGATCAGCAAGGCAGCCATTGTGTGGAGCTGCAGGCGATGGGCGAGATAGAAAACCAGTATTTTGCATCAGTGTTTACTGTGAAGAAGTACATGGGAGATATAGAATGTGGGGAAATAAATGGTGACATCTTGAAAAATGTCCATATTATAGAGGAGGAGGTGCTGGATGAGTGGCTAAGGAGCTGGTGCAGGGGAAAAGGATTCACGTTTTTTGGATCATTATGATCTCCTCTGGAGTAGAGTTGACCTGCACAAGAAGGATGGATTGTATCTGAATTGGAAGGTGTCTAACATCCAGGCAGGGAGATTTGCTGGTGATACTCGGGAGGCATTAAACCAGTGAGGGAGTGGGTGTAAACCCAAGAAGATAGTGAGGAAAGAGACATGTCTGAGGCTGGTACAGTTCAGAAGTCAAATAGTCAAGGCAGGCAAGGGCAAGGCACAGAATGAAGTCGGACCGAGCAGTTGCACTGCATTTACCTCAATAGAAGAGGCCTGACAGGGAAGGCAGATGAGCTTAGGGTATGACTTTGGACATGGCACTGGGATATTATAGCAATTACAGAGGCATCACTCAGGGATGGATAGGACTGGCAGCTTAATGTTCCAGGGTATAGATGCTATTGGAAGAATGGAAAGGGGGACAGGAGAGGGGGAGGAGTGGCATTTTTGATTCTGGATAGCATTATGTTTTTGCTTAGGGAAGATATTCCTGAAGTATGCCCAGTGAAGTTATTAGGTGGAACTGGGAAATAAGAAAGGGATGATCACCTTATTGGGGTTTTCTGCATGGATTTTGTCCGGGTGCTCCGGTTTCCTCCCATAGTCCAAAAAGGTGCAGGTTAGGTGGAATGTCCAGGCTGAATTGCCCATAATGTTCAGGGATGTGCAGGTTGGCTGGCCCTGGCAAATGCAATGTTACAGGGGGAGGTTAGGAGGCTCTCCAGGTCAGTATCAA
This sequence comes from Hemiscyllium ocellatum, assembly GCF_020745735.1. Classification (NCBI taxonomy): domain Eukaryota; kingdom Metazoa; phylum Chordata; class Chondrichthyes; order Orectolobiformes; family Hemiscylliidae; genus Hemiscyllium; species Hemiscyllium ocellatum. The sequence continues at coordinate 813,244 of NW_026868173.1, read as the reverse complement.
TGTGATGTGCTGAATGACCTGCTTCCACACTTGGGATTCTCTGATTATTCTACTAGTTTTAAAATAGTTACAGAAAATAATAGACCAGATCTAAAAGTTAAGGTTCTGAATTGGGCAAAGGCCAATTTTGATGGCACAAGGCAAGAACTTTCATCTGGCCCCTGCAGCCTGCTCTACCATTCAATAAGATGAGGGCTGATCTTTTCATGGCCTCAGCTCCACATTCCTGCTCTCTCACCATAACCCTTAATTCCTTTCCTGTTCACAAATCTAATTTTGCCTTAAAGGCATTCAAGTTGATAACGTCAAATGTTGGACTCAGCAGGGAATTCCACAGATTCACAACCTTTAGCTGAAGAAGCTCCTCCTGAACTCAGTCCTAAATCTGCTCCCCCTTATTTTGAGGTTATGCTCTGTAGTTGGACCCGCCCCCAGGGGAAATAGCCTCCCTGCTTCTATCTTATCTACTCCCTTCATAATTTTATTGTTTCCTCTCCAACCTCCCATTCTTCTAAATTACAATGACGATAGAACCAGTTTTCTCAATCTCTCCACATACACCAACCCTCCACTCCCAACTCAAACTAGTGAACTTCCTCTGTACTCCCTGCAGTGCCAGTACATCCTTGCTAATGGAAGGAGACCAAACCTGTACACAGTACTCCAGGTGTGGCCTCCCCAGCCCCCTGTACAGCTGCAGCATAACCATCCCTCTAGCAATGAAGGACAATATTCCCTTCACTGCCTTAATTACCTGCTGTACCTGCAAACCAGCTTCCTGTGATTCATGCACAAGGACACCCAGCTCCCTCTGCACAGCAGTCTGCTGCATGTTTACATCATTTCATCATCCAGTTTGCTGTTAGTCCGACAAAAATGGATGACCTCACGTATCCCAACATTGTACTCCATCTGCCAGATCCTTACCCACCCACGTAACCTCTCTGTATCCCTGTGCAGAATGACAGTGGTCTCTGCAGACACTGCTCTACCTCATCTTTGTATGAAATGTGAACTCTCACGCCGTATACTTGGTCCTCAACTCCAAAACATTTGTGTAAATTGCAAACAGTTGTAGTGCCAACACTAATCCAAACACCCATTTATCCCCATTCTGTATTTTTTGTTTGTTAACCGATCCTGTATCAATGATAATTACCCATAATGCTGTGCATCTTTACCTAATACAGCAGTCTTTTGTGTGGCAACTTACCGAATACCTTCTGGAAATCCAGGTACACCACCTCCCCCGAGTCCGCCTTGTCCAACGCTCTCGTCGTATCCTCAAATAATTCCAGGAAATCCATTAAACGTGACCTGCCTTTCATGAATCCATGCTGTGTCTGCGAAATGAGAAAATTTCTACCCAGATATCTCACCACTACTTCCTCGAGGGATTCAAGCATTTTCTCCACTACAGAAGTTAAGCTAACGGGTCCTTTTTGAAAAATAATGTTATCAATTTGCAGCTTCCAGTCTGTCCAAACCATCCCAGAATCCAACAAATTGTAGTGAATTGTCACGAGTCTATTTGTTATTCCCCCACCCCCACCATCTTCTTTAGTCCCTGGGATGCATTCCATCAGGGCCAGGAGACCCATCTACCTTTAGGCTGTTATCTTTCCCAACATTGCCTCTTTACTGGGAATGATTGTTTCTCTGTCCTCATCTGCCATTGCCTCCATAGGCCTGTGACAGTGAGAGTATATAGGCAGTATGTTCCTGTTAAGGCCAAGGCTGGGAGATGTAGAGAATGCTGCCTGTCGAAAGAAATTGAGGGCCTGGTCAAGAAAATGAAGGAGGCATATGGGAGGTACAGAGAGCTGTATTTCTGAAAATCCCTAGAGGAGTATAGGGGCAGTAGGAGTATACTCGAGGTAAACCAGGAGGGCAAAAAGGGGACATGACATAGCTTTCGGAAATGGGTTTAAGGAGAATCCAAAGTGATTGTACAAATACACTAAGGACAAATGAGTAATCAGGCAGAGAATAGGTACCCGCAAACATCAAGGCTGTCTGTGGAACAGCAGGAGGTGAGAGAGGTTCTGTATGAGCGGAGAGGTTTTACAAACAAAATGTGCACATCGGAAAACACAAAGTTGAACATCCCAGTCTCGTGTTTTCAGTAAACGGGGACTTGCCTCAGTGTGGCTGCACCCATGAGTACGAGTCACCATCTTTATTTGGGACAAGAATTCACTGGACACGTGTGGAGCCGCCAGCTTTGTAGGGGGCAAGGTGCAGCCAGGCGCATGTGCAGCCTTTCTCTGGTACAGAGTCATTGGGCAGGATTTACACAGAGCACATTCAAACTCAGAGAAATGGATGTTAATTTCTGGATTTGTTTCGTCATTCATTTAAATGATTTGGTATCGTAAATGAGTTTGCAGGTCATATAAAATTGGAGGTATTGTGGATAAACAAGAAGGTTACCTCAGATTACTATGAGATATTGATGAGATGGGGTTTAATTTTGATAAATGTGACGTGCTGCATTTTGGAAAAGCAAATCAGGGCAGGACTTATACACTGAATGGCAAGGCCCTGGAGATGTTTGCGGAACAAAGAGACCTTGGACTGCGGGTTCATAGTCTTTGCAAGTCAAGTTGCAGGTAGATAGGATGATGAAGAAGGTGTTCAGTATGTTTTCCTTTATTGGTTCGAGCGTTGAGTATAGGATGTGGGAGGTCCTGTTGCTGTACAGGACATTCGTTAGGCCACGTTTGGAATATTGTGTGCAGTTCTGGCCTTCCGATCAGAAGGGTGCTGTGAAACTTGAAAGGTTTCAAAAAAGACTTCCAAGGATGTTGTTAGGGTTTGAGATTGAGCTACAGGTTGAGGCATAAAAGGCTGGGACTGTTTCCCCGGAGTGCCATAGGCTGAGCGGTGATGTTATGGAGGTTTATACTATCATGAGGGGCATGAATAGAGTAAACGAACAAGGTGTTTTCCCTGGAGTGGTGGTGTCCAGAAGTAGAGGGCATTGCTTTAGGGTGAACGGATAAAATTTCAAAGGGGCCTAAAGGACAACTCTTTCATGCAGTGGGTGGAATGAGCTGCCAGAGGAAGTGATGGAGACGCGTACAACTAAAACATGTTAAAGGCATCTAAATAGACACATGATATGATTAGGAAGCGTTTACAGGGATATGGGCCAAGTGCTGGCAAATGGGAATAGATTAGGTTCGGATACCTGGTTGGCTTGGATGAGTTAGACCGAAGGGTCTGTGTCGGTGCTATACATCTCTATGACTGTGGGATCATAACAGCTTATACTGCTCTGCTTCATCTCTGGGCTCCCTCATGACCACTTTGTCAATATCTAGCTTCCTCAGTCTCGAACAATTGGTGTATTTTTGGTCTGTTTAGTATTTTACTATTACTTTTACAGATAATTTTGTAAGTTAATTTTTCACTGCCGCCCAGCCCCTGACCATGTGCTGCTTATTAATATTTTTCTGGAAAATCTTTGACAGTCAAGAATTCCTTTTTCCAATAAGCAAGTGTATTTTCCTTCCATTTCTGACTATCAAATTCTGAACCATTTTCATTCACTGTAATCCATTTTGCAATCCCTGAAACATCAACTGTGTTTCTCCTTCCACTGATTCCAGTGATTCAGTCCCAAAGCCCTGTTGCCTGTGGAGAGGGTGATGTTTGATTTTCTTGTACAGCTGCAGTTTGTGTGGTGAAGGTGCTCCCACAATGTGGTTGGGTAAGAGACATTACAGAGTATTCATTACAGCAACAGTGATGATGTGAAGATAATGTCCAAATCAAGAACAGTTTGTAGTTTCATTATCATGCTTATAATTTCGCAAAAATATTATTGCGAACTTTAGACATAAGGCCAGAGATGGTGATATTAGGTCAGACAACCAAAAGCATTGCCAAATAAGCAGGTTTTGAGGAATGTCTTAAAGGAGGAAAGCAGACCTATGAAGGTTTGGCTGTGAATTTCAGACCTTGCTGCTTTGGCAACTGTAAAAGCAGCCACACAGGTGAGGTAATGAATTACCAGATGATTGGGAGTCTCGAACAGAATGGGTTGTCGAGGTCTCAAATGGTGTGAGATACAGCGAGCTAGGGATGATCACACCCAGGAATTACATCAAGGGTGAGAATTTTAAATTGAGGGATGTGGGCCGGATGCTGGCAGGTGAGACTAGATCAGGTTGGGATATCTGGTCGGCATGGACAGGTTGGATTGAAGGGTCTGTTTCCATGCTGTACATCTCTATGGCTCTATGTTGTTGATTATGAATAGCAGACTTTTGATGGATCAACAAGTTTTGGTACGAGGGAGAACTTGGGCAGCAGAGATTTAGTTTTTGTTGAGTTCAACAGGGAGGTTGAATGTGGGAAGCTGGTCAGGAGTGTGTTTGTATAAAGAGAATATATGAGCTGAGACAAGGGTGGAATCAGCTAGAAATAGTGGTGTTGGAGTGGGACTGGGCTGTCCCCCTCACCTCACCTCTGGGATTCAGCTGGTTGTCAGGTTGTGAATCAGGCGGTAACACAATTGGGAGCTGAGTGGCCCTGGTGGAGCCTAAAATGAGTGTCACTCAGCTGGCTGTTGCTGAGCAGCTTCTGCTTGGTAGCCCTGGTGATGACATCTTCCATCACTTTACTGCTGATCGAGTGTGGACTGACAGAGGGAAATTTCCTGGATTGGATTGCGCTGTGTTTTTGTGTTGAACATCCCTGGGCAATGTTCCACATTGTCGGTAGATGCCAGTGCTGGAGCGGTACTTGGCTTGGTGGGTGGCAAGTTCTGGAGCGCAAGCCATCAGTATTATTGCCAGAATATTGGCAGGGCCGATAGCCTTTGCACCACTTAACCCCTCCATCAGTAAGGGTGGGGATATCTGTGATGCTTCCTCCAATGAGTTGTTTAATTGTCCATCACCGTTCACAACTGGGTGTGGCAGAACTGCAGAGCTCTGATCTGTTCCATTGGTTGTGGGATCACTTAGCTCTGTCACTTGCTACTGATGCTGTTTGATATGCAGATGGTCCTGTTAGGTAGCTTCACCAGGTTGGCACTTCATTTTTAGGTATGCCTGGTGCTGCTCAAGGCATGCCCTCCTTTCCTGTCCGTTGTGATGGGTGAGTGCAGGATGTACAAACCCATGAGATTACAGATTGTGTTGGAGTACAGTTCTGTTGCTGTTGTTATCCCACAGTGCCTCAGAGAGATCCAGTTTGAGTTCCTACATCTGTCCCATTTAGCACGGTGATAGTACCACTCAGCACAAGGGAGGTTTTTCTCAGCTTTAAGCCAAGACTTATATCTCCAAAAGGAATGTGTGATGGTCGCTCTTACCAATACTGTCATGGACAGATGTATCTGCAGCTGGTCAATTCATAACAATGAGATCAAGTATGTTTTTCCCTCTTGTTGGTTCCCTCACTACCTGCTGCAGACTCCGTTGAGCAGCTATATCCTTTAGGACCTGACCAGCTCTGCCAGTAATTCTGTTGCAGAGCTAGTCTCGATTGTGGACATTGAAATCCTGTACCCAGAGTACGTTTGACACCATTTTACTTCCTCAGTGCTTCCTCCAAATGTTGTTTAACATGAAGGACAACTGATTCATCAGCCAAGGGAGGACGATACGTGGTAATCAGCAAGAGTCATGAGACTTCCTGCTGTCCGGAGCCAATGCTGAATCCTCCCATGGCAATCCTCCCTGTCTGTACACCACCTCTGCCGGGTCTGTCCTGCCGGTGGGACCAGACATATCCAGAGATTTCACGAGAACGTGAAGACTGCAGATGCTGGAGATCAGAGTGGAGAGTGTGGTGCTGCAAAAGCACAGCAGGTCAGGCTGATGAAGTGCTTAGGCCCGAAATGTCGATTCTAATCTTCTCCTCGAATGCTGCCTGACCTGTTGTGCTTTTCCATCACCACACTCTCGATATCTGGTGTCTGGTCATTGTCTGTAAGGGTTGATTTCATGAGTATGAGTATGTCAGGCTGTTCCTTGATTGGTCTGTGAGACAGCTATGCACATTTTGGCACCAAACTCCAGATGTTAGTCTGGAGGACGTTGCACCATCGAGCGGGCTGATTCTGTGGTTGTATTTCCTAATGCCCTGTTCGATGCCAAGTGGTCCATCCAGTTTCATTCCTTTGTTGAGACTTTGCAGTGATTAATACAGTGAGTAGCTGGCTGGGCCACTGTCAGGTTGGCAGGAGTTTTTCCGCCATTGACAATGGTTCCATGGAGATCAGGAGATTCCTAATTCCAGTTATTTTTTCTTGAATTCAGATTCCACAATCTGCCAAGACCGAATTGGAACCAGGACTTCAGTCGTTTGTTGCAATATTCTGGATAGAAGTTACGTACACCAGGTTTGTTCGCTCACTTTGAAAATCACTTACCCCGGTTTTGTTTCTTTGTGAAACACTGTCCATCATCCTCTCTCCTCCATCCTTCTCTCCAACAACCAGACTTTTGAGTCCATGGAGTTTCACTGTCACTAAGACTGAGGTAATCGGATATTTTGCTTCCCTCCCTCCCACTAGCCCACCGAGTCAAACTGCATCACCGAGTGTTCCTGGTTTTTGTCCAAAACAGACATCTTTCTCCAATCTCATGTGAAGCCTTATCAGAGCTCATCTTGACCCTTTACCCTAATTTCAGTAAACTATAGACTTTCCAACTCTCTTTCCTCCTCCTCCTCCTCATCAGTCCCCCTCACCGATTCACAGATATTGTTCCTTGTTCTGTCTTTTCTGGTTATGTCCTTCTCTCCCAAAATCCTGCTCCATCTGCACTCTCCCTTTCCTTTCTGAATTCCTTGCATTTGGTGTCCTTAGTCCCTCCTGTATCTCACCTACATACTGCCAGGAGGTGACATTGTGCAAAAGCACCATGTTAGGTTTCACATGGACACTGACATTGCCCAGCTCTCCCTCCCCAACATCCCTCTCCATTACTCCACTGTTATTCCGTTATCAAACTTCTTACCACATTCACACTACTCAATTAGCTGCAGTTTCCTCCGACGAAACATTGTAATGGTTAAACCCGTGGCCTGATAAATTACTTTCCATTACTGCTGAGCCTCTCCCTCTCACTGAGAACTCTCTTAGGCAGAACTACACTCTTCACAGTATTGATGTCATATCTGACCCCAAGCTGACCTTCTGATCAGGCATCTACACAATCACAAACACCAGGAATTCCAATCTCTTGAACGTTGTTTATCTCCTCCTCACCCCAGTTCCATTGCTTCTTCCCCGCGTCTGTGTCGCCTTACATTTGATGAATCTGAAACGGAACCCTTGATTCCGTGAGAGAGCCAGAATTTGGTTTCAGACTCCCCTATGGTGGGAAACTATTTATCTTGTCAAAACCCTTAAGAATCTGGTGGTGGGATCTGATTGTAGGTGATGGAACTTGCAGAGAATGATGTGTTGTATCTGGGTGGAAGGTAAGGACTTGGGGAGGATTCTATCTTTGCAGTTGGAGGTGTGGGTTTTAAAGGCAGAGATGCGTGAAGTGGAGGAGACACATTCGATGGTATTGATCATGTGGGATGGAAAATTGCGGTCCTTGAAATACGGGGCCATTTGGTATGTTCAGGATTCAGTGGAACACTGCAGTAAGCATGAGACAGAGACGTTGGCCAGGGAACAGGCTCATGTGTTAAAGTGACAGGCAGCTGGAAGCTCAGGGTCTGTTTTTGCAGCAGAACGTAGATCATCAGTCGCCATTTCCGCCACCACCACTGAGATGCTGCCAGACACAGGTTGCTGTCTTCTCCATTAACAACTATGCACCCTCCCAGCCAGCTCGTAATCCATTCCTTTGTCTTTCCAAATGTTCCAGTCTCTCTTTGAGTTCTGTCCCTGCCTAGTATTAACTCGTAAACCCCTATCTCCTACAGAACAAAGAAACTTGTCAGGTTAGTTGAATTGGCCAAGCTAAATTTCCCATAATGCTCAGGGATGTGTAGGTTCGGTGCATTAGTCAGGTGAAATATACAGTAATAGGGTAGGGGAATGGGTCTGGGAGGGATATGCTTCAGAGGGACGCTGTGGAACTTTTGGGCCGGATGGCCTGTTTCCACACTGTCAGGATTCTAATTTTCCCAGTTCCCATCGGTTCTGAGGAAGGGCCACTGGACAGATTTCTGTTCCCAGATGCTGCCAGACCTGCTGAGCTTTCCCAGCACCTCCTGCTTGTTGTTCCTGATTGACACCATCCATCCACCTTCCGGGTTTGATTCAGGCAGGGGGAGGATCCCACCACTGACCTCACAATGGGGTCCAGCTGATTGGTGGCAGCTTCGGACCAATAGGAAAAGGTGGTGGGACTGGTGGACCAAGTGGAACCAGCTGGTCATCCAAACAATGGGAGTGAATGAGGGGCGTGGCCAGTGGGATGACACGTCACCAGTAACTCCGCCTGTGCAGTGTCACGTGACTCGGCTGTTGGTGAATGTGGGAGACACAAACAGGGAAGGGGAGAGTGGCCTCGGAGACAGGGAGATAATGAGTCACTTTAGGCTGGGAAGTTTTAATTACACTCTGTGCGGGTCGTTAGTCTGAATTAGAAACTGCCTGCAGTTTGCAGCAGATGGGAAAACGGCTGCGGTCCTGAGGCAGTGATAGTACCTGGGATATGGTCGTCATCTTTATTGGGGGCAAGGTACAGTGAGGCGCATGTGCATGTCCCTTTCCTAGGATGGGGTGGGGCTTACGATTTGAAGAGAGGTATTTACACATCAAGCACATACTATGAGAAAAGTATGTCTTTATATTCTTCCTGTACTGACTGTGAGTTTGGTTTTGTGAATTCATTTCATAGGATATCAATTCAGAATAATTGAGGCTGGGATCTCAAAGTTTTTACAGTCATTGGAGTCATCAGGATCTGAATATCATTGGCATTTAACTGTGGAAGGAGAAAGGTTTGTCTGTTCTGTCTGTGGGAAAATATCTCCAATATTTTTGTTAAGCAGAAAGATGTACAAATTCGTGATTGGATCACCCTTTGTGTGTGTGCACTGTTCTGGGCCCTGCAGCTGAGGAAGGAGATATTGTCCTGAGAGAGAGCACAGATTTATCCAAATTACACCTCGTCTCTTTGTAAGAACTGTCTGATTTAGACCCAATCACCCACTTCATGATGTTAACCTGTCAACTTCATATTTTCAATTCCCTGCAAACTTCCCATTAAAAATCCTTTTGGACTCAAATTCCAGTACCTTTTCAGGTGGAATGTTCCAGATTCTGACAACTGTCTGTTCATTCAGAAACTGCTCTGGTCAATGTTGACTCTGGGATTACAAGGGACTGAATTGAAAGATAAGATGCTGTTCCTGAGCTCCCATTGAGATGCATTGGAACAGTAGAGGAGGCTGAGGGCAGTGTAGGTATGAGCAGACAATGACAATGACAGGGCTGCACTGTGAGGGCTGCTTGGCTCAATGAGAGTGTTTTGGAGTTGGGTGTAAACAGACTGATGTGAGACAGGGAAACGGTGAAGCTGAAACTCCGTTTTAGTTCAGGCTGTTCAGAAATTCACATGGTCCCAATGGGAACCGCCAGTTTTTAAGTGATACCTGCGGAGTATTTGTTAACATTTTTAATGTATTTTTAGTGAGGGCAGTTGAGAGTTAACCACATTGCTGTGGGTCTGGAGTCACATGTTGGCAGACCAGGTGAGGATGGCCATTTCCTTCCTGACAGGACATGAGTGAACCAGATGGGTTTTCTAACAATCGACAATAGTTTCATGATCATCATTCGCCTTTTCATTCTAGATTGTATTGGATTCCGATGCTGCCATCAGCCATGTTGGGATTCTAACCCTAATCTTCGGAACACTGCACATATCACTCATCTGGCAGGAATACCATTAAGCCATTGCCTCAATTTTTAGCAATGTTTAAAAGAAAGTTCCATCATTCTACGTGTACAATGTGAGATAAAATACTGCAACGTCCATGTGTCAGCCTCTCCACAAGGTCAATCAACACAAATTTGTTTGGGGGCGAAATATTACACTTTTTTGGGGGGTGGGGTTTATTAAACAAAAATGAATCCAAATAAAAATCTGATGGCACGGACATGTAATTTCTGAAGCCGGAGGGGGATTACAGAGACAGGGAGGGTTGTGGGGCCGGAGGAGGATTACAGAAACAGGGAGGGTTGTGGGGCCAGAGGGGGATTGTTGTCCAAACATCACTGTGGTGTACATGGACTGCAGCATTTCAGGGAGGCGGTTAACCACCACTTTCTCCAAGACAAGTAAAGGTGGCCAATAAATACTGGTCTGGGCAGCAAAGGCAACTCGCAGTGAATAAAACCAAGCAGTGGCCTCTCTGAGCTGACTGGCTGTGAGGTTAAAAATCTCTCTGGAAATGGAGTGGGCAGAGAAGAGAAACAGTGACATTTCACAGCTGCCCTCAGAGAGACCTCACCATTGGAAGTACTCAGAGCCGGGGATCAGCTCAGTGCGTTTCATTCTCTTCAAACATCAATATTAGACGGTTTTATTTTATTAAATCTACAATAGTGAGTCAGGTGAGGATTTCTTTTTAATGTCTTACAGTCTCTTGAGTAAATATTTAAGATATGAAATGTAAGCATTGCTATTCTCGGGCAGTATTTTTTGAGCAGTTAGACTGTGTCTTTGTCATGGTCTGTAGACTGTTAAGGCGGAGAGATGACCTGTTGTTGAGTAATGTGCTGTTCCTGTCGGATGTGGAAGATTAGGGAGAGTTTCAATGATCCTGATGATTACGTCTGCACGAAATGTGATTGAAAATCCTATTGGAATGCATGGATTGGTGGAGGAGTGATTAAAGACAGTGATGAATTGACAGGAGCCGGAGAGTGTGATAGGTGGCAGTTTCAGGATTGCAGGATACTGCAGATACAGTCAGGTAGATGGGTTACCTCTAGGAGAGCTCGGAGGGGTAGGTCGGTACTGCAGTAGTCTCCTGTGGCTATCCGCATCTCAGACAAGTACACTATTTTGGAAAATGTGGTGGTAATAGTCTTTCAGGGGAATGTAGCACTGACAGCCAAGTTACTGGTACTGAGACTGGCTTCTAACATAATGTGAGGTATATCCAGTTCCACACGATCGATTGTGATAGGGGACTCTCTAGTCAGGGACACAATCTGCCATTTCTGCAGGTGAAAGTGAGAGATCAGAATGGGGTGGTGCTGCCCTGGTGCCAGTGTCAAGGAAGTCTCTCAGAGGGAGCAGAATACTCTCAAAAGAGAAAATAACCAGTCGGAGGACATTGTACATTGGTACCAATGGCATAGGAAGGGGAAAGCATGGGGTCCTGACGAGCAGGTAGATTTGCTAGTGCCACTCGGGAGGCATTAAACTAGTGAGGGAGTCGGGGTAATCCTCATGAGATAGTGAGGAAAGAGGTGAGTCTGAGGCTGGTACTGTTCACCGGTCAGACTGTCAAGGCAGGCAAGAGCAAGGCACAGAATGAGATGCGACGGACCAGTTGCACTGCATTTATTTCAGTGCAAGAGACCTGACAGGTCAGGCAGGTGGGCTCAGGGTATGGTTTTGAACATGGAACTGGGATATTACAGCAATTACAGAGGCATCACTCAGGCATGGATAGGACTAGCAGCTTAATGTTCCAGGGTATAGATGCTATAGCAAGGATAGAAAGGGGGCAACAGAGCAGGCAGAAATGTGTTTTTGATTATGGATTATGGCTGGACTTCGGGAGGATATTCTTGGGAGTACATCCAGGCAAGGTAATTGGTTGGTACTGAGAAATAAGAAAGGGATGACCATCTTACTGGGATTGTGGTATAAACTCTCTCCCAATATTCAGCGGGGAATTGAGACACAATTTTACCAGGAGACGTCAGTTATCTGTAAGAATAATATGGATGCAATGATAAGTGGTTTTAACTTTACCAACATAGCCTCGGAGTGCTGTAGTGTTAAGGGCTTGGATGGAAAGGTATTTGTTCAGTGTGTACGAGAACGTTTCTGATAGAGTTTGTAGGATGTACCTACTAGAGAAGGAACAAAACCTGACCTGTTTCCGTTATTCATTCACAGGATGAAGCTGTCACTGGCTCGGCCAATATTTATTGCTGCGTTTACCCAGAGGGCAGTTAAGAGTCAACCACGTTGCTGTAGGTCTGGAGTCCCATACAGACCAGACCAGGGAAGGATGGCATTTTTCTTCCCTACAGGTCATGAGTGAACCATATGGGTTTTTCCAACAATTGACAATGGATTCCTTGCCGTCACTAGATTAGTTTTTTCCAGATATTTATTGAATTCACGTTCTCCCGTCTGTCGTGGTGGGATTCAAACCCGGGTCCCCAGAACGTTATCTGGGTCTCTGGAGTAACTGTCTAGTGATAGTTTCACTCCGTCATCGCTGCCTCTTAGGAAATGAGGCAGGGTGAGTGACTGAGGTTATTAGTGTGGGAGCACATCAGCACCAAAGATCCCACAGTATTGTGGCTCAGAGGTTAGTGCTGCTTCCTCAGCACCAGGGACCTGGTTTTGATTCCAGCCTCGGGCGACTGTCTTTGTTGGAGTTGGCACATTCTCCCCAGTGTCTTTGAGGATTTCCTTCGGGTGTTCCAGTTTGCTCCCACAGCCCAAAGATGTGTAGGTTAGTTGGATAAACCATGTTAAATTTCCCATAGTGTCCAGATGCAGTAGGTGAGGTTTTGGGATGTGCAGGCAAATCTCTGACTGATGTGAAAAGATCCCTTTGTTGTCTTGGATAGAGGTCAGATGGAGGTGTGGCCACATGTTTTACATCTCCCATGGCGGCGAGGGAGGGTCAAGGGTGTTGTGCATGGGTGGTGGGAGGGTGTGGACCGAACATGGGAGGTGCAGAGGGAATGGTCTCTGGGGATTGCAGATAGAGGTGGGGAGGGACATATGTCTCTGGAGGTGGGGTCTGACTTTAGGTGGCAGAAATAAGAGGTTAATGTGCTGTACCTGGAGATTATTGGGGTGGAAGGTGAAGACCGCAGGTTTGTATTCTTTATTGTGGCTGGAGGGGTGAAGTAAAGGCGGAGGTGCGGGAAGTGGAGGGTATGTGTTGGAGGGTATGTGTTGATCAAGTCAGAGGAAAATTACGGTCCGTGAAGTAGGCCTTTCTGGGATGTCCTGGAGTAGAATCCAAAGAGATTAAACAAATATATCACAGACAAAAGATTAACTGGACCAGAGAATAGGACCCCTTAAAGGTCAACAAGGCTGTCTATGGAACCACAGGGGGTGCGAATGATATGCAAATATTTCACGTCATTTTTACTGTAGAAGAACATGGAAGCTCGAGAGTTTGGAGAAATAAACAGTGATAACTTGAAAAGTGTCCATGTTACAGAAGATGTGGTACTGGATGTCTTAAATCGCATCAAGGTGGATAAAGCCCTGGAACCTGATCAGGTGTATCCTGGAACTTTCTGGAAATCTTGGGAAGTGATTGTTGGGCCTCTCCTGAGGTATTTGTATCGTTGATAGTGACAGGTGAGGTGCCATTATTTTAAAAAAGTGGTAAGGAGAAGCCATGGAACAAGAGAACAGTGAGCCTGAAGTCAGTGGCAGGCAAATTGTTGGAAGGGATTCTGAGGGACAGGATATCCATCTATTTGGAAAGGTAAGGAATGACAGGGAGAGTCAATGTGGATTTGTACATGCACAATTGTGTCTCACTAACTTGAGTGAGTGTTTTGAAGTGACAAAGTAAATTGATTAAGCCAGGCGGTGAATGTTGTTTATATGGACATTCAACAAGGTTCCACAAAGCGGACTGGTTAGCAGGTTAGATAACATGGAATGCAGGGCGAGCAAGCCATTACAAAACTGCCTTGAAGGTAGGAAACAGAGGGTGGTGAAAGAGGGTTGCTTTGCAGACTGGAGGTCTGTGAGTAGCAATGTGCTGCAAGGATGGATATTGGGACCTTAAATAAATGACTTGGATGTGAATATATGAGGTGTGGTCTGGAGGTTTACAGAAGACACCAAAATTGGGGGTGTAGTGGACAGTGAAGAAGGTTAGTTCAGAATACAGCCGGATCTTGATCAGATGGGCCACTGGAGCAAGGAATGGCAGACGGAGTTCAGTTTAGGTAAATGTGAGCTGTTGTATTTTGGAAAGGCATATCAGGGCAGGACTGTTACACTTAATGGTAAAGTCTTGGGGAAAGTTGCTGAACAAAGGGACCTTGGAGTACAGGTTCATAGTTCCTTGAAAGTACAGTCACAGGTAGGCCGGGTAGTGAATGCTGCGTTTGGTACGCTCCGTGTTATTGGTCAATGCATTGACTGCAGCTGGTGTGATACCGTACTGTAGCTGTACAGGATATTGATGACAGCTCTTCTGGAATTCTGTTTTCAGTTCCAATCTCCCTGTTCTTTGAATCAGACATCTGATTGGGTACATGAAGAGGGAGGATTTAGAGGATAAGGGTGAACCGCTGGCAAATGGGACTCCATTAACGCTCTCCGTTATTGGTCAATGCATTGAATACAGAAGCTGGGATGCCATATTGTGGCTGGTCAGGACATTGATTACCCACTTCTGGAATTCTGTTTTCAGTTTGAATTTCCCTGTTCTGGGAAGGATGTTGTGAAACTTGAGAAGGTTTGGACAAGATTTACAAAAAAGTTGCCAGGATTGGAGGATTTGGTGGATAGGAAGGGGCTGAATAGGCTGGGGCTATTTTCTCTGGAGAGTTAAAGACTGAAAGGTGACTTCATGGAGATTTATAAAATCTCGAGGGGCATGGATAAGATGAGCAGCCGGGGTCCTATTTCCACAGGTTAGGTGGGTCCAAAACTAGAGCACATGGGTTTAAGTTGAGAGGGCAAAGATTTAAAAGGGATCTAAATGGCAATGTTTTTAAGCTGAGTGTGGTGTGTGTATGGGAGGGGCTACCAGATGAAGTAGTGGAGGCTGAAAAAATCACAACATTTAAAAGGCTTCCAATTGGGTACATGAATAGGAAGGGTTTTAATGGATGTAGGCCAATAGATGGTAAATGGGAATCCATTAGTTTAGGATTCCTTGTTGGCACGGACGAATTGGAACGAAGGTCTGTTTCTTTGATCTTAATATATTAAGATGCATTCCTCTCTTTTGTGGAGAGCTAGCTGAAGCACAGATAATTAACCTTGGAGCTGAGAAGGTGAAGCAGTGTTTTCGACCTGGTGCAGATTTGATTCCATGGTTTTGAATTTGCAGTCAGAGAGAGGAATTGTTAACACTGTCACAATTTTTAGTAACTACTTCCAAGTAATTGGCAAATAATACAAGGCGAAAATGTGAACACTATTTTACTCAGTAAGTTCTGAGCATCTGGAACAGTCTGAAGGACACAGATACAGCAGGTATTCTGAAACAGACTTGGAATTTTACTTTTAAGTAAAGATTTGCGGGGATATGGGCACATGGGAGGGGACTTGGGACAGATTTGCAGCATCTCCAGAGGGAGAGAGTATAGCCCCAAATGTGCTGAATAGCCCCAAGCCCCTGTACTCTGTGATACTGCCCCATTCACTGTGAATGATGAAGCTCATCCAAGGGCAGGGAGAGGGATTAGCCCTCCACTCTCATCACAATGGGGCCTGGCTTGATTAACGGCAGCTCCAGACCAATAGGAGGAGAGGCTGTGTTGTCCTGCAGCCAATGGGATTGAATGAGGGGTGTGGCCAGCAAGACAACACCTGTCCATGAGCTGTGCAGGTGCAGTGTCACTGGGTGGGGGTGGGAGAGACAGCAGAGACTGGGACAGAGGCTGTTGGACCTGAATTACAAACTCCCGGTAAATTAAAATCAAAAGAACTGCAGATGCTCTAAATCAGAAACAACCAGGAGGTTCTGGAAAAGCTGAGCAGGTTTGGCAGCATCTGTGAAGAGAAATCAGAGTTGAAGTTTAAGATCCCGTGTCCCTTCCACAGAACCGATGTTACTGAGGAAAAAAAATAGTTGATATGCAGAAGATCGTGTGGGGGAAGATAAAAGGAGTAAAGGATAGGTTGGAATATAGTGAGAAGAACGGTTGGATAAAGGAATGGATAACGATCTGGCTGGGGGAAGGTGACTAGCTGTTAATGGAGACTGTTAGTGTCTAACCATAGGTAGTGTGTAATGGCAGGCTGTGAGAACAAGGCCTGGTGAGTGAGGTAGGGGGCTACGACATGAGGTTGTTAGCCTATGGTTATCCACTAACTGTCTCCATTGTAAGCTGTTGCCCGCATATATCACTCCACGATTGGAGCTGCCGAGGACACAAACCTTTGGAATATCCTCCCTAACCCCCCTCTGTCTGCCTTAAAGATTTATCTAAAATCCTTCTCTTTAATCAACGTTTCCATCATTCATGAAGCATTTTAGGAGATTTGTCAATGTGAAAGGCTCCATGCAATGCTGGTAGTTGTTGTTAATGTCTAACATTAGGAGAAACAGGGATGAGCACTCTCTCTCTGATGCCTGATGAACAGCAGCAAAATCAGGAAGCACTGAGCATGCTCCAGCCCACAATGGGCCTCGGATTATTGATGTCAACACAGGACCAATAAGAGTGGGGGGACGAGGCTGGAGGACCAGGATGTGCCAGTTGGTCCTTCAACCAATTGGAGTGAATGAGGGGCGGCACAATACTCAACCACGTGATAAGCTTCACAGAGAGTGCAGGAAGCAATGCATTCTGGATGGTTGTCATCAGAGGATTCAAACCCTCTTTCCCACACCACCTCTCACCCCCTGCAGTGGACGCAATGTCGGACTCATTGATTTGGTTCTTAGTCTGCAGACAGGAGCTAGGACACTGAATTCAAAGAGAGGAGAGCCAGTGTCAGAACTGGGTGTGGAGGAAAGGAGTGGGGAGATTATTTGGATTTCGGTCACAAAAGAAAGAAATTGTGAGACAGAGATTTAAAGCTTCGGGGGAACGAGGAAAATACAGTTTAATACTATAGTTTTCTTATTAATTTCCATCCTGTATTAACAATGGTAACTTGTTTTCTCTGTTGTCGAGTACTGAAAGGGTGGATTTGAACTTCATGTTTAGATCTGATAGTTACTTGATCCGTGCCGATCTGAATATCATTGGCCTTTTCATGTGGAAAGAAAGGTGTGTATTCTGTCAGTGGGTGAATATTTCAAATCTGTGTGGCTGGGAAATATTTAGTGAGACACAGCCAAGTCCATGTCAGCATGGTGACTGGGGAGAGAGATTTCATTGGTTTTGGAAATTCTGAAAAATCATGGCACATCTCCCAGGAACAATTAAGCCACAGCTTTGCTTTGTAGAAGGACAAGTCTTTAATTAACCATGCAACCAGAAAGACACAAGGATACCTGCACCACGGGAATCACTATGAAAACAGGATTGTTGTAAAGGAGTTCATTCTCGATCATGGATTGTAATCCATTGGCGTTGTCCCATCGGTTCCAGCGCCGTGGGGAAACACTGGAAATATGATGAATGCAGTGTAGGTTTCAGTTATTAAACTGTAAAAAGTGCAGAACAATTTACAACGATGTTTTCAGGGCTCAAGGTTCTGAGCTATAGGGAGAGGTTGGACAAGTGAGGATTTTATGTTTAGAGCAGAGGAAACAGGGGGTTCTTTTCTAGATGTGTATAAGACCATGAGGGGCATGGATAAGGTGAATGCATTCAGTCTTTTTCCCAGGGAATCAAGGACTGGAGGGCATCAGTTGAAGGTTAGAAGAGAAAGAATAAAAGGGAAGCTGAGGGGCAACTGTTTTACACAGAGGGTGGTATGTATATGGACTGAGCTGCCAGTGGAAGTGGTTCAGGGAGGAACACTCACAACAGGTAAAAACATGGATAGGAAAGGGCCAGAAGCAGATGGGCCAAGTGCAGGGAAATGGGGTTAGTGTGGATGGACATTCTGGTCGGCACGGGCCAGTTTGGGCCAAAGGGCCTGTCTCTGCTGCAGGATGCTATGACTCTAACTGCATCTGCTATTTCTCCCACTAACTCTGTTGGTATCCTGAGACGTATTCCATCAGGGCAAGGAGACTTGTGTACATTTAGCTCCGTTAGCTTGCCCAGCTCTAACTCTTTCATGATAATGGTTGTTTCTTGGTCCTCACCTTCCTCAGTCTCCTTATCAATTACTGGCATGTTCTTCGTATCCTCCACTGTGAAGACTGACTGCTGTGTACTCATATTCCTGAACCCTGCTGGATAGCAATAACTAGGTACAGAACACTGAGAGGTCTTCTTTGAGCATTTATTGATGAGACATTGCCGTTACCTGGATAGTGTATATGCAAAACGCATTTAGGCAGTATCAGGTAACTCCCCGCCTGTCCGATGTACAGCTCCCATTCTTATACATTTGTGGTTTGGGACTTTGAATAGAGACTGTCTCTCAGTGTTATCTCCATGGCAACGGCAGTTAGAAAGTCTCGTTCAGTTCAGCAGTTTGTGGTTAAACCACACACTCCTCCCCCCCCCACGCTCCCGTGGCTCCCTCAAGTATCTGACAGATGCTTCAGTTTCAGTCAGGCTATCTATCAGGATTCTGATGTTAAGGAGCTGGTGTTGGAGCGACGTGGACAAAGTTATAAATCACACAACAGGTTATAATCCAACAGGTTTATTTGGACGAACAAGCTTTTGGAGTGTGCAGTGAATTTTAACTTGATCAGGATTATCTCTATGGTAACAGGTAAGTGTTTTAACAATCACAGAGGCCATATGTTCCCCACACAGTAGGTTCCTCTCTAGCAGTGTAAGCTGCTATTCTGGCCCTGGGGACAGCTACTCATCACTTTTCTCCCCAATCCCATCTAGCTTTCTGTCGAACTTTGAAGGTTTTTCTAATCTCCTAGTTTCTCCTTGGTCTTTGCCAATCTGTATGCCTTCTATTTCAATTTGATGGACTCCCTTATTTTCTTAGCCACCCATGGCAGATTACTCCTTTTCCTACAGTCCTTCCTTTTCACTGATATATACTTTTGCTGAGCGCTTCGAAAAATTGCTTTGATATTCCTCCACTGTCCGTCAACTGTCCCAGAATAAAGTCTTTGCTGCCCGTCTACATTAACCAAATCCTGCCTCATCCTGTTGTAGTCTCCTTTGTTTAAGCACTGGATTGGATTTAATCTTCCCGCTTTCCAACTGTATTCTAAATTCATCCATACTTATCATAAGTCCTTTGTCAGATTACGAGGTGAGGTGATGGTTCCTGGGTGTTTTGGGCTTTCATTATCAGCGACCGTGGGTTTGTAATAAAGTACAGGATGGATATTCCCAACAGAGTATTCTGGACGGTGTGAATGTCCTACACAGTCTAAAACCATAAATCACTGTCTCCTCTCAGTTTAAAATTGCAAAATCATTATCTCCCACACGCTTCCTCACTATCTAAGTTTGGAACACTAATCCACCTGACTATCCTGCTTTTTCCAAAAATTTCCTTTGTTGAAGGTGGTGAGTTTTGGATTCAGCTTTCCAGTTATTACCATAAGAAGATAAGCACTGGGCACAGGAGAGTCAATGCCGCCCTTCGAACCAGCTCCACCATTTAATACGGTGATGATTGAGCTCACCTCGGTCTCAGCTGGATTTTCCCACCTGCTCTCTCTCTCCCTTCATCCCATTGCAAATTCAACATCTGTATCTCTTCAGTAAATTTGCTCATTGCCCTGGCATCCAGCGCATTTAGAATAGCGAAATCCACAGATTCACAACATATCGAAATAGGTACATTCTTCTTCATGAGAATAGAATAGAGCCTTTATAGTGCAGAAACAGGGTATTGACCCATCGAGTCCACACCCTATGATGAGCATCCCATTCCCTGTAACCCTGCATTTCCCGTTGTTAATTGCCTAATCGGCTCACACATGGGCACAGTGGGCAACTTGGCATGACCAATCCACCTAACCTGCACATCTTTGAACTGTGGGAGGAAACTGGAGCACCAAAGAAAACCATGCAGACATGGGGAGAATGTGTAAACTCTACACAGTTTCCTAAACCTGGAATCAAACCCAGGTCCCAGACGCTGTGAGGCAGTGCAAGCCACTGATCCACCTCTGCTTAAAATCTGCTGCCCCTTATTGGCTGAATGTATATTCCTTACCTCAGAAATCGGGTTGTCTAAGCGGATGTCTCAGTACAACCCTGTGACAGCCCACATGTCCTGTGTGTCTGAATGGATATCCTATGCACAACACCCTCCAGCCCACACTTTCTTTCATTTTCCAGAGACAGGTCTCCAGAGGCTTCATTGGGATGACAACTCCCACAATTCCTGAGGCAGGGACCACACGTGTGCGGGGAAACCCGGCACTGTACAAAAACATGTGCTCTGGCGTAACTAGTGTAAAGTTTTTCACACTGATTGGCTGGTGGAAGGACTAATCTGCTTATAGTATTGATCTGTTTGGGGGGGGGGGTCAAAATGTCACCACACTCACATGGGTCCAAGTTCCATCCCCAATTCCTCATAACACTGGGAATAGACCAATGGGAAACAAGGAAGTATCTGACCTATTCTCCCAGAGTGAAGGTTCCTCTTCTGTCCAGGATCTGACACCACCCTTTCTGTTTCCTTGTGTTTCATTCTGCTGTTACATTATTGACTTGCAGCAACTGAAGGGAAAGGAAGTGAACCCAGAAAGGGTGCAGAGTCTAACCAGGAGAGGAAGTGGTGGCAAGGATCTGTTTATCAGCAATTCCCTGAGAATGTGGAGGGTGTACACTAGGGAGTAGCAGAGTCAGAATGGTGGGAGAGAGAAAGTGGCTGGAGGGATACAGCTTTGGGGGAAGAAAGGGGAAAAAGATATTCCAGAGAAACTAGAATTGTCTGTTCTGAATTTCTAATCTGTACATAATCCTTTATACACGGTGAGGATTTGCAGACTGAAATCTCAAAATCATGTGCCAATCATGATTAAGTTAAACAGAATTTGACAAACCAACCATGGGGAATCACTCGTCCAAAATCCTGCAACACTCTTCCTCCCAGCATTGTCGGTCTCTCTGCACCAAATGGACTGTGAATGGTTCAAGACAACAGCTCTCTACCATCTTCTCAAGGGTAACTAGAGATGGGGAATAAATGCTGGCTGAGCCAGTGATGCCCATATCCTGGAAATGGTTTCTATCTCTCGTTGCTGAACCCCAGTTAATGTTACTGCAGGATGATGAGGGATGCTGAGTGCATCCTCCAGGAGGCAGCACCATCACATTACCCCTGCCTACACCCACACAGTAACACAGCAACGTCACTGGTACAAAGGGCAGTGAAGCCAAAGGAGGATTTCGATATAGTTCTTCGAGGTAAAGTCATGAAAGTGTATTGGAACACAGCAGAAACAGCCGTTTCCCATTTAATGGTGGAGCAGGATTGAAAGGCTGAATGGCCTCCTGCTGCTATCTCCCAGGTATATATATAGTCATGGAGCCCGGGTAGGAAGGAGTCGGCAGGGATTCTCCAGGAGATTGCACTTCCACATCCGGTTTCAGTGAGGGAAGGTTTGATGGATTTTATTTAACTATTGTCTTTTACATTTAAAAAAAAACAAATTTGCAAACCTTGTTACAGTTTATTCCAGAATAAATAAAAGTAAATGAATTGAAACTGTCTGAATATAACAGTTTTTAAAATTTCAAGTGCCCTTTACAACAAAATCCTGTCTCCTCCTGGACACCATCACTTTCCAGCTACTCATACTCCAGGGAAATATTCCCTCCCTGTCTGAACCTTTGGTTTGATTTAACTGCTTTTTGGTTCTCATTCTGTGAGGTGTGAAATGTTCTTTTCCCCCCATTTCTCCGATCCAGAAGTGTTATCACACACAGCTGAGCAATCTTCCATTTCGCTATTTTGCTTTTGGTTAATCACCCGCAGTAAACCACCCGTGTAACCAATTGAATATTTATTAGCAAGGCCCATGACGGGCAAAGCAAACCATTACAAGTGACAGAGTGGGAAGGGACTCAATCAAAGTACAATTGAGGGGGAGGGGGCAGCGGTGGAAGTAAAGCACTATAAGACCATAAGACATAGGAGTGGAAGTTAGGCCATTCGGCCCATCGAGTCCACTCCGCCATTCAATCATGGCTGATTGACATTTCAACTCCACTTACCAGCGTTCTCCCCGTATCCCTTAATTCCTCGAGACACCAAGAATCTATCAATCTCGGCCTTGAAGACATTTAGCGTCCCGGCCTCCACTGCACTCCGTGGCAATGAATTCCACAGGCCTACCTACTGCATCCCCTGCGGTGCCCACCTCTATCTGAAGGCATCAAGGGCATTATACACACCACATGCTCCTTCTTCAAGGACTCCCTGCAATGTAGCCTTTATCCACAATCATAGAACAGAATCCCGACGGTGCGGAAAGAGAGCATTGACCCATCAAATCCCACCGACCATCCGAAGAACATCACGCCCAGAGCCCTCCATCCCTGTATCACTGCATTTCCCAATGCTGATCCACCTGGTCTGCACAATCCTGGACACTGGACAATTTAGCAGGACTGGTCCACCTAACATGCACATGTTTGTACAGTCATTACTACAATTCCCAACACCAGCTCTCCAGCCAGTTCTCCTGAACTTCTAAATTTGGACTCATGCCCAAATTACCTCAGTAATGTGTCTTTCTCTCATTTGTTTCTGAAAGTAAATTAGGAACATTTTGAATAACTTTACGCACTTTACCAGAAGAACCCACACCTATTCTATCATTTACAAGTTTTAACTCATGAGAAATTTGTTACCTGCTCCAATGACAGTTATAATGCTCTGACCACTTCTACAGAGCCAGTGCAGGTCAATTCTAACAATTATCAATAGTTTGTACCTAAACAGGATGCCCCCACAACAGGAAGTACTCTGACACTCAATACCCTTAAGTTGTGTTTTTTCTTAAAGCCCCTCATGTGTCCGGCAATCTGGCAATACAATTGACGATATTTTATACAGTAACCTTACAGTCTCAATTGCCATTTCCAGTCCATGAAGCAGCCAGTAACATGCATCAGTGAATTGAATTCTAACCACAGTATTGCTCTGGCTGGAGTGAATGAGGAGTATGAAACTGTCTTCTCTGCAGTATTTAAAATGAAACACTTGAACAAAATTCTTCAAGAGCTCGATAGGACAGACACAGGAAGGATGTGCTCCCTGGCTGGTGTGTCTGGAATGAAATCAACACTGACTGTGGTATCTTTACCCAGCATCCCCTTTAGCTGCATAAATGTTTAAGATGTATTTGCTGCTCTTATTCCACTCTCTTGATCACTCCGGTTTGCAACTGCTGTAGTGTTGGGGTCCATGCAAATTGATAACATTTAATTCAATCCATCCCAAAACACCTCTGTTTCTGTGTCTCACTTTAGTTCACCGAGACCGTCATTCAATCTGACCTCTTTACAAACCCTGCCCTGATATTTCCTTAGAGGGCTCAGAATGAAATGTTCACAGAATTATTACTGCGCAAAAGGAGGCGATTGGCTCATCAGCTCTCCAAAGGGTCACCTCACTGAATGCTGTTCTTCTACCGTTACCCCATAAACCTTCCCATTCGTCCTCTTCCAATAACTGTTCAATTCTATTCTCTTCATTGTACCTGGCTCCACCACAGTCTTTGGCAGTGCATTACTGACCATAAACATTCTCTGCATGAAAACGTCACATGTTATTCCTTTGTCAATCTCTCTTCATTGGTGCCTCCTCATTGTTGATTCTTTCATGAATGTGAACAGTTTGTCCTGATCTACTCTCACTAGACCCCTTTTGGAGGTATCTTTACCCAGTATCCCCCGGGATGGTGGATATCATCTCCCCCGGTCACAGGAGACTAGTACGAGACCATTCAGGTGCTCTCACTGTGGGACTGGGTTCAGGACACCATCCTGCCTCACTGTACTCCAGGAAATATACACTGGGGATAGGCCATTCACCTGCTCGGAGTGTGGGAAGCAGTTCACTCAGATATCCAGCTTGATGAAACACCAGCGAGTTCACAAGTAACCACGGCGATTGGGTTTGTTTTGTTTGTTCATAGTATCATGGCATCACTTGCTGGGGCAGCATTTGTCATCCATTCTGACTGTGCAAGAGATGGTTCAGAGTGAACCCCATTATTCAGGGTCTGGATTCACATGCTGACTGGACCAGGTCAGAATTAACAGTTTCCCAGGCCCAAAGACATGAGGAGTTGATTTCTGGTGTATTATCCTATTTCGCAAATAGTAATGAATAATGTTTGCAGTTGAATTAAAAGTGAAAGACCAAAATGGGTTTTATTCTGATTGAGTACTTCCTCCTGTTTTCTCAGTTATTATTGATAATCGCATTCCTCTCGCACCAGAACCCGTTCCAGAGAGTGTTACAGAACAGGCAGAATGGTCAGCTGCAGCTGGTCACCTGACCGGTTACTAGTCCCAAAGGTTCACTCTCCACAGATGCTGCCAGTTCTGTTGAACGTTTTCCAGCAATGTTTGTTTTTGTTTCTGATTTCCCAGCATTTGCAGATCGTTAGTTTTTCAATACTCATCTTGTCTGTTGCAGAGGAGTTTATTGATTAATTTTGAGGGTTTTGAAAATTGCAAGTTAAGCAACAAATCTGCGATGATCGATTGAGTGGCAGAGCAGTGTTGAAGGGGTGAATGGCCGCCTCCTGTTCCAATGAAACTTGTCCATCTGCAGCTTGTGGTAACATTTCCCCTCACTGCTCACTTCACATCCATGTCTAACACACTGTTCCTGACTGAACAAACCTCCTGTGCTTGAACAAAACTTGCTCATGTTCAGTGGCTCCCTGTCTGGCCACCCGGGTTTAACTCTCATCATGGAATGCTGTCGTATATTACTGCGGGAATGCTCACAAAGGACTCAGCCTGGAGTCTGTATCCCCTGGGATCCAAAAACCCCATTTATTTCCTCCTCCCTCTCTCATTCTGGCTATTGAATTCTCAGTTTCAATCCATTCTCCTGTCATGCTCTTCAAGATGTCCATGTGGGTGGACTACAGGCAGCTGGGATTTAATAAAGCGAAGTGGGGATTAGGCAGAACCTCGAGGAGAGGCGACAGGAAAGAACATTCTTATTGTAACGGCAGAGTTTCTCCGTGGCCCAGTGAGTGCTGAGATACCTGAGATTATGGGGGAGGCAGATTCAATCAGGAATTTGGGAAAACACTCAGACACTGACCTACCCATCTGATTGTTAACTCAGATAGAAAGACAAAATAATGGTAAACATTTAGATAGCAACTTTGACCTGGGGCAGTGAAACATGCTTCAGACCCAACGATTCCAACCTCAAATCTCTCAAACCACAAAAACAATGCTTCCTCCTTATGCCAGGTTGTCCCTCAGCCTCCTCTTTTCTTGAGAATAATATTTTCAGTTGTTCAGCCTTTCCTGGTGATTCTAATCTCTATTTTCCTGTAAGATTTGTGACGAATCCTTTATTATTGTTC
Source organism: Hemiscyllium ocellatum (assembly GCF_020745735.1). Lineage (NCBI taxonomy): Eukaryota > Metazoa > Chordata > Chondrichthyes > Orectolobiformes > Hemiscylliidae > Hemiscyllium > Hemiscyllium ocellatum. The sequence continues at coordinate 787,786 of NW_026868173.1, read as the reverse complement.
TGTTCCTTGTGATTAATGCCAGCTGACCTGTGCGGGTTTAGGTTGGAGTATTTGTTTTACAAATTAATTCTCACCCTCACATACAGTGTGAAATTGATGTAAAACAGAAGGAAAGGATTGAGTGAGCACCCACAGAAACACAGAGGCAGCATGTGTACCTCAGCTGAATGAACCTGGCATGAGGAAAACGTGCCGACAATAACAACTAGTTAGAATCACAGAATCCAGTAAGTGCAGAAAGAGGCTATTCAGTCCATCGAGCCTGCAATGACCTGCTCTCCCACCCTACCCCCATAACCCCACATTTGCCATGGCTAACACAACCGGCCGAACCTGCACACTCCAGGCCATGTGAGCACGGCCAATAGAGCAAACCTGTACATCTGTGGGAGGGTCACAGATTACATCCAAATGCTGGGAATTGTGGATGAAGGCTCACGGATATGTGACTCTGACACAAATGCTCTGTTTTTAAAAATAAAATCTGGGGGAAACTGCAACCAGAAAGATTTCCGATTATCTCTATTTTCTTGTAAGATTTGTGAAGAATCCTTTATTATTGTTCTGTTCCTTGTGAGTTATGCCAGCTGACCTGTGCGGGTTTCGGTTGGAATATTTGTTTTACAAATTCATTCTCACCCTCACATACAGTGTGAAATTGCTGTAAAACAGAAGGAAAGGATTGAGTGAACACCCACAGAAACACGAAGGCAGCGTGTGTACCTGAGCTGAATGAACCTGGCATTAGAAAAATGTGACGACAATCACAACTAGTTAGAATCACAGAATCCCGTCGGTGCAGAAAGAGGCTATTCAGTCCATCGAGCCTGCAATGACTTGCTCTCCCACCCTACCCCCATAACCCCACATTTGCCATGACTAACCCAACCGGCCGAACCTGCACACTCCAGGCTATGTGACCACGGCCAATAGAGCAAACCTGTACATCTGTGGGAGGGTCACAGATTACATCCAAATGCTGGGAATTGTGGATGAAGGCTCACGAATATTTGACTGACACAAATGCTCTGTTTTTAAAAATAAAATCTGGGGGAAACTGCAACCAGATTATCTCTAGAGGAAGATAAATCAAAACTTGTGCTACTGACTCAGGGGCCACAATGAATGTTAAAGAGGCCTGGGAACCATCAGAAATGTAACAGGTTGTGAGGAAGGTGGGGGTCAGACAAGGACAAAAAGACAGTCTGTCACACGGGGGAAGGGAGGAGAGATTAAACAGCAGAAATGGTACTCCATCAAGGTCAGATGGAATGGAATTAGGGCTGGGAAAGAAACCAGGAAACAAGGTATGCAGCTGTCAAATACTTTGGAAAAACAGATTATAACAACATAGAGGGCAGAGTTCACAGTCTGAAATTGTTGGTCTCATTGGTGAGTACAGAACATTGTAAAGCCTGGGTAGTTCTATTACAGCATCATACATAGGATGGACCAAGTGGCCGCGATCTGTGCTGTAAGTTTCTGACAATTTTTAATCTGACATTTGGAGTTCAAGCCTGATGACTTGAATTGTAAGGAATAATTCTGACTGTGTAAGGCCGTTGGTTGAAAGTCTGTGTTCCAGCTCACCCAATACGATGCAGGCAGGGTGAGAAACTACATTTAGAGATCTTCTGCTCACCAGTTCCTTTCCTTTCTGCTTTTATCTTATTTATTTCTCTCTCATTCACCACCTTGCAGTCTCTGACACACATGTCTCAACTTTGAATCATGATACCAGGATAACCCTGTACCCCGTGTCTCACTACTTTCTAAACAAGCCTTCCATGGGGAACGTTATCAAACACATTGCTGAAATCAATATACACCACATTCACTTCTCTATCCTCACAAACATGTTTGTCACATCCTCAAATAATTTAGTAAGATTTTTGAGGCGTAACCTGACGCTCAAAGCCATGCTGGCCATCTCTAATCAATCTATGCTTTTCCAAATAAATCCTGTCTCTCAGAATCCTCTCCAATAATTTGTCCACAACTGATGTAAGACTGACTCATCAATGATTCCCAGGATTATCTTGATTGCCTTTGTTGAAAAACAGAATAACGTTTGCAACCCTCCAATCAACTGGTATGACTCCAGTGGATAGTGAGGATGCAAAGATCATTGTCAAAACACAGTAATCCCTTCCCTCGCTTCCCATAACAACCTAAGTTATATCCTTTCTGGCCCAGGGCACTGATCTGATTATAATCATTGATCTGATTATATTTCACTTCACGCTAACATTTATTGGATTTTGAACCACAATAAGAGTTTGCTTTTTACATATATAAAACTTAATTAAAAGTAATCGCATGTTTACGTACAGAAAATAGAATTAACATCTGCTTGTTCCTTCCTTTTTCAATGACTGTTCATTTTGAATTTGTGGAATGTGTACATTGTTGAAAGGAAGGGGAGTTGTCTTCAGCTGAATATTCACATTGAATGACTGATGTATTTTACAAATCAAAGTACAATAATCATACAGGTTTGTCAATTTGTATTTCGAAGAATTGTCATGAGATTCCTGTTTTTTTTAAGTCTATCATTCCTTTATTCTATTGTTATTGTAAAATATTGTTTAATTTCCAGTCCATTACACACAGAAACTACCTAATCAATTCCCATTCAAATTACTGCAATAAACATCTGATTAGATTTCATTTGAGTAACCACATTAAACATAATATTGCAGTCCTGCCGGCCTGAGTGAGAACATTATGGAAGTAGCTTGTGGAGCTGTGGCAGTGTCTCTATTACTAGACTCGAGGGAAGGTTTCAAATCACACCTTCAACAGAAATATATGCAGAGCTGCTCTGAATGTTGATTAGAGAGTACCTAAGCACAGATTGAATTGCTTTTCAATCTAATATTAGATCTGCTTTTGACTATTACATCAATAATCACAAAATCTGATACTTACTTGAGTCAAGTTACCAAGAAATATGTGTTGGAAAATTCGTTTTTGCCACCTTGCTTTTACAAAAGACTGACATCTGTCCCTGTTTTCTCTAACTGTAAGAACTCTAAAGAGGATTTTCACTTTTACGAAAAAAGTGGAGCTGTTTCCCATATAAATTAATGCTTCTTCAACCAACGCCTTTTCAGCTTAGAAAAGGTTTCATAATAATGCTTTACTTTCGGATAGTTGGGTTACCTGTATCTAATTCTGTCGCTTATAAGTTCCTGGAGAATATTTGAAAATGTTGCAGAATTCAATATTCCAAGTAATGAGATTGATCTTTTTTTGTTGCAAAGCGGCAAGTCCAAACAATTGAAACACATTAAACATTATTTTCTCGTGCTATAAATTGGAAATAAAGTTGATATCTTCTTCAGTAAACTAACAAATGCTCCCACCTATTACTTGTCAGTCAGCTGTTTGCCGACTTTGTGACTAAATATTGTGATTCATCTAAATATTACTCTGTCCTTTGATCAAAGTGAATTTGTAATTGTTGTTCAATTTATGAATTGCCAGAAACTTGTTTTTATTTTTCCATTCACCTGTTCATTTTGACCGTAAGGTTGAAATACTTTGAAAATATTCGAGTTTGTTCATTTAAAAATAAGGTTTGCACATCTCTCAAATATATCATTTCTTGTATTATGATTCAAGAATGTTTCCTGGTGGAATTCAAGTAACTTCCAAACATTTGTTCACTTCAAATAAGACCTGTAATACCCAATTATCAATCTGTTGTTAATGTTTCAGCTGGTTACATTGACATTGATTAGGTACTCATTCAGAGAGATCAACTGGCAATTATAAACTATTTGCAGGATTATTGAATTGAAAGAGAGATACAGACGGGCAATCATATTTTGGAAGGAATTGCTTTTTCATTCAAACGTGTCGGCTGTTCAAGAATTCTATATTGTGTTCCATTGGTTTTCTTGTCGAGAAATCAAATTTATAATTCATGTGAATTTTAATGTGTTCTGTATTTGTATCAGATTTAAGAATAAAAAGACGAGAAATTAACATGAAAACTTCAGTGAATAGAAAGCACAGTAAACTAAATTGACAGATGCAACCTTTAGTATTACCTCTGAATATTCAGACAAATATTTCTAATGTCAAAAGAGCATGGTCAGGCAGCATGCGAGGAGCAGAATCGACGTTTTGGACATGAGCCCTTCATCAGGAATCTTTTTTGATGATGGCCGAATGCCCGACAGGCCGATACTCCTGCTCTTTGAACGTGCCTTCCCTTTTCCAATGCTACAGCTTTCCTCACCTTCTACAAATATGTTTAATGAACATGAACTGAAAATGTTAGCATCAGCAGTTGAACAAGACCAAATTGCCACATTTTTTGCAATATTTATAGTGAAAACCTGTTTGAGAACATGCAGAAAATTCGATCGAACAACATCTCTTGCCTTTAGAATCCTTGGCCATTCATGATAAAGAATAACCATGCTTTGAACAATCAATATGGTGTATAACGACTGAACTGAAATACCAGAGGACACTGATTGTATTTATTGCAGGGAATGATAACCAGATCCCTACTGTGATAGTGGTGATTGATCTCCTAGACAATAAAATTTTACTGTGATTATTCCACTGAACAGTAATTAGATGGTCATGAGAATCTTTTTTTGGCTTTATGTACAGTGTTTTGTTTGAACATCGATGTCAGTAACATTGAGATATTTTACAAGATTAACAATTGACACTTAAAGGTAAGTTTTAAATGCAACGTTTAAAAAAAATTGTTAGTTTTGGATAGCGAAACACAATTCTAAGTTTATCGAATCCCTACTGTGTGGAAACAGGCCATTTAGCCCAACAAGTCTACACTGACGTTCCAAAGAATAATCCACTAAGCACCATTCTTCTCGCAGATTACTGGGCATTTACCCTGACTAATGCACATAACCTACACATCCATGAACAGAACGTGCAGCTAAGCATGGCCAATCAACCTAACCTACATATCTTCGGATTGTGGGAGAAAACCAGAACATACAAACTCCACACATACATGTGTCCGAGGATGGAATCAAACCCAAGTGCATAACACTGTAAGACACGAGTGCTAACCACTGATCCTCTGTTCTCAATGCCTAATTCCCATGCAAGAAGTGAAAAAGTGAGAGACTTGCAAAATAAAAATCACTAACAAATCATGAATGAGCAATAATTAGAAAATTAATATGATCAAAGGACACAACAATATTCAGGTGAATTTCATTGTTTAACAACAAATTTGGGAATGAGCTAACTAATGAATAACGGGAAATAACATTTGTTTGTTTCACTGATGGAGAAATTGACTTGCTTTTCATCTTTGCAACACCGCAGAAAAGTGGTGTATGTGCCTGAAATGTTTGAAGTAAGCTCTTTCCAATAAAAAAAACAATGCAATTCCATCGACTTATTCATCCTTAAGACTCAAACATTATCAAATACTTTCCAGAAACTTAGAACCAGCAGAATTAGTCACTTTGATTTCTTGGGAACTCAAACAGAATAAACAGCAGATTCTGTGAATTAGTCAGTCAATGCGATTATTCTGCTGAAGACAACATCCCTTCTTTGCAAAATGCTCAACTTCGAAAAATTCAATATGTATTGTCATTGTTTAACGAGACAATACAGAGATGTTAATTCTTTTTCATTTGACTTAACAAAACGCAGCAATGTTACATGATTTTATTGCGTGAAAAATACTTAAATCTTATTGTGATCAGAAATACAACAAATGTTCGCATCGAAGTGAAATATATTTAAATTAATTCAACTATGCTTCCGCGAGTAAAGTAAGAATTCATGTTAATAATGATTGAGATTATACACCACAATATATTTAGTTATTAATGTAAAGAGCCGTAATTCCACGTTTACGGCAAGTACTGGATTGAATAATTATTAGGTATGAGCAACAACTGAATATAAAATTCGATCAATGAATTTAGAAATAATGAGAAATCTCATTTTGCTATGTGACTGAGGAATATTTGCAAACAAACAGGAACTATTGCAGGGAAAAGTAATTGCAGGTCTGTGAATTTAAAGTTTGTGACTATGGAGATCATTCAAATAAGCAAACATTAGACAGTCACAACTAATGTTGGATGCGAAGTCCTTGGATCCATTGTGGGAAACTTGACCTGAAAATCAAGTTTCATATTGTAGTGTTGGTACTCAGAAACAATTGGTCAAATTAAAATCTGAATCTCATTTTACTTGTTCAAAAGATTTTCTTAAACAATTGTGCAAGTATTATCATGACAATGACGTGATAATTAATGTTGCAATATGAGCAATGAAGATGATTCAATATTTCAAAAACACATTGCTGTGATGTTGATTGGATATTTATTAAAATTGGTAAATTGTGCAATAGAATATAGTAACTAGCTTTATGAATTGAAGAAAAACTGAACCAGTGATTAGAGAACATTTTTTTCTTTCTTGACTAAAAAATGTAGATAACACAAGAAATATGAATTTCTATCAAATGGTTTGTTCATGGAGACATGTTATTTTAATTTAGATGATTAATATTATGATCAGAGTTCAGACATTTGTGTCAGAATTTGGAAGAAAGTTAATAGATAATGAAAAAAAGCATGAAAGTGAACAAATGATGCAGTCAATGATATTTGGTACATAAAGGAATTATAAAAATTGTTCATTATTGTACAGTGATGAATAATGTTGGAATAGAAAAGACAAAAAAGAATCAATATGTTCAAAGCAGTTCTTTTCTTACAATTAAATGAAACCAATAATCATTTTGCACAGCACGTGATTTTAAAAAACAGTCATTTCATGTGTTATGTAAACTGAAAACTACTTCCATTTTGCAAACATGGAGTCTTTCCCAAATTCACAATTTAGGTGTGCTGAATTATACAACAAAAATGGTTGTAATTTGTAATATCTCTTGCACACAAATTTAAAATATGTAAACTTAAAGATTATTAGAATGACAAAACGTTTATTGTTTGCATGATTGTGTTACAGTCAATATCTGTGATAAAGTAGAAGCATTGTTTTAAGCAACATAAATCATCTTTAACTACTGAACTGAAATAGAAGATATCAATTGCACTTGTTGCATGGAATAGTAAACAAATGGTTACTGTTGTCATTGGTTTCAGGAGCAATAAGGTATTTTACTGAACAATAATCAGATGGTGATGGAAGTCTTTGTGTTGCTTTATGTGTATTGTTTAGTGTGAACATTGGGTTCGATAAAATTGAGATATTTACATGAATTAGGAACAGATCGATAATTGGGTGCGAATGATCTGATTTAAAATCAGACAGTTTTTAATATTTACGAGGATTGCTGAGTGAAACGTTCTTAAACCATCATGTAATTAACGGGATAAGTAAGAGGTATGCAAATCGAACTTTCAAATGAGCACACCCTGATATTTTCGCACCATTTTAGTATCATATTCAATATAACTAGATGACTGGAAAGCTAAAAACAAATCTCACACAATTGATAAACTGACCAGTAATTAAAAATTGATAAATAATAGCAAGTGGCATTTGTTTATTTTACTGAGAAGTCATTGATCTTTCCTCATTGCACAGGAGCATAAAATTCTGTGTTGTTTTAATTAAGATCTACAGAACAAGAGAAAATTAATGACTATCATGACTTTGTATATTTAAGCTTTATGACTGCAACATTCTCAAATATTTTCTATGGAATATTGATTGAGTGGAGTTCGATACATTTTCCTATGAGTGACCAGAAGAAAGTTCCTCGCAGATACTGTGATTATAGGAATGGACGATTATACCTCCAAATAATCTACAGACATTGTGACTGGAAATACAGTACGTGTAAGCATCGAAGTAAATTACAATCAAATCAATTCAAAAATGTTTCCAAGTTTAAAATAAATGCAATATACACAATGATTGAGAGATTGTACATTGCAATGTCCTTGCAGTATTTATTGCACATAAGCATAATTCCACATTTGTAGCCCTTACTGGATTACACAATTATTAGATATAAGATATATTAGTAATAAAGGGAGTTAAAAATACATATTCGTGAATTTGAGAATAATGAGATATCCCATCTTGATATTAGACTGAGTAATATGTAGAAATGAAGAGTAATATTGTAGGGAAACGTAATTGGAGCTCTCTGAATTTCAAAGGCTGAGATAATTGTTATATTTCACTTGAGCAAAAATCAGACATTTACAATGAGTGTTGCCAGGGATATTCTTGGTCGTTTTGTATGTGCATGGGCCTGAACAAACAGGTATTAATATAGTAGCATTGATAATCAGAAATAGTGATTGATTTTTTTTAAAACACCGCATTTTAAAAAGTCTATATTAAATTGCTGTTCAATTATTGTAATTGATAATTGCTTTTAGAATCCTAACAGATAAATTGACTTAATATTTTTGAAAACACTTTTCTCTGATGTTGATTGGATATTCATTAAGATTAGCGAACTGAAAATTAAAGCATAAAACTACGCTCTATGATGTGAAAAAATCATTCAGCAGCAATTGAAAAAAAATGATTTTGTTTAAAAATGCAGGCATTGCAAGATTTATATGCTTCCAATTGTTTTCTTGAAGAGTCATGTCAATTTTATTGATGTAATTTTTATCACAATAAATGTTTTGAAATTTATTTCAGAATTAGGAGGGAAAGAATTTGGCCATGGAAGGGACTAATACTGTGAACAAAACATAGAGTCAATGAATTTCATCTGGAAAGGAATTCTCATAATTGTGTGATTATTGTTCACTGACATCTAATATGGGAGGAAAAGGAGAATTGTCAACATTTCCAAGCAATATTTTTCTTATAGTGAATTGAAAATAAAAATCATTTTGGAGGGCAATTTGTTTGAAAAAGGAAACAGTCATTTCATTTGACTCGTTCCCGTTTCCCCCATTGTAGTCTTTACAATAATTTAAAACTTCGTGTTGGTTGAACAAAAGAACAAATTGATAAAATCAAAATGTTTTCTTGTACACTAAAAAAGTAAATGTAAAGCAATTTTATCCTGAAAATTATATCGCTCTGAATGTAATCATTTCACACACAATAAATGTTTATGTTGAATTGAAATGTCATCACAGCTGTAGAAGTGATTTCCCCTGACAGGGAATGAGGACGCAGGAGGCAGGCTGAGCTGAGGCATGTTAATGAAGGGATCATCCCCCGAGGACAATCACGGAAGGGAGATCCATGGCACACTGTAACATATACAGTAAAAAAGCAGCATTTTATGGACTTTCTGCATCACAGTGGCCACATGCAATGTGGTTACAGCCCTTCCCTCCTCATCCAAACACCCAATTGAATCACATAATCGCAGATGGGCATTCTCATGGACATCCCCAGATTCCAATTGGGAACTTTCCATGCGTCTTATTGACATAGATTCCAAAGTTATTCCTGAACTCTCTCGGGCCTCTCAGGATACCTTATCAGTTGGGAAATTTTGAATTCTGCTAGTCATTATATTTTATTTTATCAAAGCCAATTACTCCTTATATGTTTCACTGTCTTAATTATGTATGTACAAAGAAATAGAAAAGACAGTTAATTTTAGCTTATTTGTTATAAGATTAGTAATATGACTTGCGTTATAAAGTTCGTTATATTGTGTAAAATTTTACAGCTACTCTTTCTGTCAGGACTTCATAATTAATGGGCAATCAACATCATACCGTGAAGTTAATTCCTAAAACTAAGTAACTTCAAATCTCAGTCTAAATGTTTGTAGTAGGCATTGGTTACATGTATCAAACTTATGTTGCAAATTTCCCCTATTATACTCAAGAATCTGTAATTAACCTTTGTTTAATATTCTGAGTAACTGTAAAATAATAACTATATCTGACAAATGAACTCTTCTGTTGTCATAATAGCTGCTTTGTGAGTTAACGGGGCTGCACCCTGCAGCTTCTGTTTATTCATTTATTGGGACAATTATCCTTTCATTTATGAAGATCAGGATTGGTCATTTGTCTGTATGTCAGCATGCTCTTATAAAGAAATGTCTGGAATGTTGTAGTCCTGGCGTTGGATTCGGTCCATTGGTAGTGTGCTTTCTTTTAATTTAAGGCTGGAACAGAATGTTAGTCTAGTTTATCACCCCCTGACACCTTGTATTTTAGTTCTAAGGTAGGCTGCCTGTTTTGGAAAGTCAGGCATTTTGTATGAGCCAATATGGACCATTCTATTCCAGGTGGGGGCAGCCCAGAACAGCAAATCAACTAAGATTCAAGTATTGGAATAAAAATCACCATTCGCTACCATTGGTATCTGTAAAATGCAATGCGTTCATGTTACTGAGCCTTAACTACACACTTAAAACTAGATACAATGGATTTGGTCAATTCTTAACTATTAGATATAAGCAACAATTAATCTTAAAAACATTTCATAGCAAATTTAAAAATGATTAGAAATCTCATATAGCTGCCCGTCATGTGTAAAAATGAACAGCATTTATTGGAGTGTAAAATAATCAGACCACTCTTAAAATGTCAGGATGAAAATTAATCCAATGATTTCTGTGAACATTCAAATGAGAAGGGAACAGATATTACCTGTGAGTGTTGGATAAGGAATCATTAATTAGTTTGTATTTGTGTTATCCTGGAATAAGAGAACATTTTTTTAAAAAAAATAATGACACTAAGAAATACTGGATTAAATTAAAACGTGAATTTGACGATGTTTGTTACAAAACCTAAACTGTGTTATTTTTGGAATGACAATGAATTGATAATTAATTTTAGAACTTTGGCAAAGTAAATGATTCAATATGTCTAAATGGATTTGCTCTGATGTTGACTAGATATTTCTTAATCTGTCTGCCGAGAATGCAAATTCCGGCATGATGATATGGAAAGACATTAGACATTCAGTGAACATTGATCAGAAATGGTTTGTCATTCAAAATTCTCAGATCTTCAAAATTTCTATACTTGGTTTCTCTACTTTTCTTCTGAAGAAATATATAATAAGAACAAATTCTGCATTGTACTTAATTCATGCAATTTTTCATCTCATCAATATTTAGACATTTGAGTCAAAATTATAAAGAAAGTAAGTCATAAGGGAGATTTATTTTCACAGAAGCAGTCAACAGCATTTATCAATGTATTTGTTTCAATGTTGTCTCTGAGTAAACAGGAAAATACATTTAATGGGGATCTATTGACAATGTAATGAGCCACAATTAAATTTTTATCATAATTTTTGGCTTGGAAATCTATCAGAAAAAAATCCTATATTCAGGACTTGCTTCATCTCGATACATGTTACGTGTAGTATTCTCAGTCATAAGAAATAAGTTGTCATCATGGGTCTGGGAAAGATATAGTGTGTAAATTATAATACGGTTTCTCTTCCATATGTTTGTATCTGGTGAGACCTGAATGTTTGCTGTGATTATTCATCCTGAGAACAATAAGGCACGTACAAAGCGTATTTCACCGAACAGTAATTTGGTGGTCTTGAAGACCATTACGAGTACTTTGATTTTAATAATGTTGAGCTGATTTCCATGATCTGGGAAATATTTGACAACATTTTCCCAAAATTCTGGATTCTAAGCATTCAATGGGTTTCATGAAAACACCCTTCACTTGTCGTCATTCTCAAGCGAAGTGTATAACGCTCAGGCACTGGCTGCAAGTCAAGGTGCCAGGAAGTCTGCATAAAACTCTTCAAAGCACAACTCTCGGGCTGGTTGTGATTGGATCTCTCGAACCTTTGTGACCTCTTTGACTGGTCTTTCCACAATTTTCTGGAGCTGATTATTTTGTCTAATGTTTGCTTTAGTTTGGTCTTTTTAGCTCCGATTTCTCCAGCTGTCGGAATATTTAGAATGTTCAATTATGTGCGACAGATCACTTGACGTTACTGGACAGGTATAATATGATTGGGAGATGCCGGTGTTGGACTGGGGTGTACAACGTTAAAAATCACACAACACCAGGTTATAGTCCAACAGGTTTAATTGGAAACACACTAGCTTTCAGAGCGACACTCCTTCATCGGGTGATCACCTGATGACGGAGCGTCGCTCCGAAAGCTAGTGTGTTTCCAATTAAACCTGTTGGACTATAACCTGGTGTTGTGAGATTTTTAACTTTGTACACCCCAGTCCAACACCAGCATTTCCAAATCAGATCAACCATGAGTTCGTTGAATGGTTGTGCAGACTCCTTGCGCTGAATAGCATACTTCCACTTGGTTTAACATTTCGTCTAACGCCTTATTTTATTCATAAGTTCAGAATTGTGAGGGGATGGGATGAAGTGACATAAAAGGTTTATTGAACAGATCAGACACAGCAGGAACAAGGCTCATAAACTCAGGAAGAAGAAATATGCTGTGACCTGGGGGCAACAAATGACACTGGGCCCAGCACAGGTGGCTGTGCACAGAAGCTGTGATTGCTGAAGAAAGTTGCTAGATCTTATACAGTTGGCAAGTCAGTGATCACGCTGGATGATGGATCGTTGTATGATTCACACACAGCAGAAATTTGTGAAAGAACGAAATGTTTGTTTCATTGGAGACATTTTCTGTGGTTCCAATTCCGATTGACTGTTTGAAATGCTGATCAGATTTTTGTGTGAAGTGTTAGGTTAAAATACTCATGAACAATCCCACTGGATAAGCCTGTGTTCCCGATCTGTAGTTTTTTTTTCTTTCTTTCGATGTAAATTCATAGAAAGACAAGATGGAATGTAGGGCGGAAAGAAAAATGGGTTCTTTCTCATTTCACCAATTTCATCTACAATTGAATAGAATGGCTGCTCTCACTCTTCATTTCGACTTTAATGTGGTGTCGATTATTTGTGAATCTCCCGTGCAGTGAAGGGCAAGAAAAAGATTCTCGATCCAGTGTATACCAGAGTGTGAGCTGCAAATAAAAACTGCTAGAGCGGTACATAAAGTTAGCAACCAGAGTGTGACTCGAACCAGTGAATGTGGAGCACAGCGATATAATTACCCACCACCATAATCCCTCGGTCCCCTCTGCACATTTTGTAGAGGGGTGACATATGATCACACCATTGTGCTTCTGCCTTCACCAGAATTATAATAACAGCAAATTCCAATAAATAGTCATGCTGATCAGAATGAATAACTGTCATTGATACATTCTGAGTCAGAACTGAGTCAGAATGAAACAGGACAAGAATTTTCCGTCATATTTACATCTACATTTGACTCATAATTTCTTCCGTCACATGCTCTCTCACGTGAAGAAGCAGCCATGGAGAGGGATATGAAGGCGATGTTGTCACTCAATGGCCTTTCTCATTTGGCTGAACCTGAATTGGATTAAATCGCAAGAACTCATGATTTGTTCGTTTCATTTAATTTTGCTGAAACCTCACAATGTTCATTGTAATAATCAGAAGTGAGTTAGATATATCTCATTGGAACGAATAATGTTGTATTCAAATTTGCTATGACTTTATTTCAGCTTAAGGAAAATACTGCTTTGAAAAACAGAGGGTTAAAGTGCAAAAGAAAACCCACCAGTTTTGTTGCTCGTTGCTTTGGCAAATTTCACTGAGTACGAAATGGACCAAACATCATTGTGTTTGTTCTCACATCCTTAATGCAAGTGATGAAATCAGGAAGTCGTTCTCCAAGCAACTGGTCACTTCCTATTCATTATGTAATATCTTCCCTTCACAATAAATAAAAATCCACTCAGTTCAATTTACAATGCTTTAGGTGGAATATTATGCCAAATCTTTCAAAATGCAGACTTTTGGAACCGAATCTCATTCAGCTGCACACATTAAGAGAATTTCTTTACATTTAAAGTCAACTAATTTAGACACTGTTTCCCCACAACTACCGACCGACTACACCCCATCCCTACAGCTTTACCTACCCACACGCTGTGTCTCTCCTTGTGAAATTTATTCCTTGCATATCAACAAATGTGCCTTTCCAATTATTTTGAAAACCAGATTCTCGGAGTGACAGCGATTGTGTTCTCACCATTTCTTTCTCCTTCAAAGGTTTGATTAAAGGTATTGAACACCTGATATCTAGATGTTTACTTACTTGAAAGATGGAATATTCCACCTATTTACTCTGACCAAACATTTCATAACCTGCAAAAAAACCATTAAGTCTTCCTTGGTTCAAGGATAACTGTTCTCAGTTTTCCAAGAAGACAAATGAATAAAATCTCATCTTCAGTACACCCCCATCAGCATCTTTTCTAATGGCTTTACACCCCAGTAAACCCCGTCATTATCAATTCATTGAATCACAGAATCCTACAGTGCAGAAATAGCCGGTATCGGGCTGGCATCGACTCTCTGAAGAGCATCTCACCTAGACCCACCTCCCCTCCCTATTTCCATATATTTCACCTGAAGAAGGGGAATCCCTCCCCCCCCCTTATGATTTCAAATAAACCTGTTGGAGTATAATCTGACGTCCTGTGATTCCTGACCTTATCCCCACATTTCCCATGGCTAATTCACTTAACTTACTTAATTCACTCCATGGACAGGAGAGGGCAACTTAACTTTGCCAATCAACCCAACCCTCCCTCTGAAAACCAGTGCGAATTACTGAGACAATGTTCCATCATACTGAGTAAATGCTGTATCATTTTGCAATGGTTTTATACCCTGGTAACAGCCTCATCAGAATAAATGAACCCAAATTCAATGTATCGAAACGCTACTCTGTCCTTTACAATTTCATTCGTGCTGCGGAAATGTTTCTGCACTCATATTAGAATGTGTTTACGTTGTTTCTTCCTCAGCTTCCTGCTTCTAGTAAACACTTTAATCCGGAACAAGTCTGTCAAATACTTTTCATTCCAACACAGTCACAAGGTGAAGTTTGCAGAAGGCACGTGTTTGGCCGTTCACTGACACACAGCCTTCCTGAGAGCTGCAGTCCTTCCCCACCTTTATTCAGGCAGCACTGTCCTTGCTGTGACATGCCCCATCTAGAATGGAAGGACAGGTATCAGTACCCGCACTTGGGAACGGGGCGACAGTTTTAAAATAGTTACACTGTCCCCAGCGGAGAATTGAGGCCTGTGTCAGTCGGGGACACTAACCATTATACTACCAAGGATAAGAGTGTCAAAGGAGGCCCTTCAACCAAATGTGCCCACACTTGTCAAATACACCTGCCTAATGAACTGAATCACATTTCACAATTCTTACCCCACAGCCTTATGTGTCTTGGCATCACAAGCTCACATCTGAATATTTATTCAGGTTGTAAGGGTTTCTGTCGGTCTGAACAATGCAGATAGTATATTCCAAATTCCAACCACCCACTGGCTGATAAAGCTTTTTCGCACATCTTCACGACTGCGCCACTCCATTCCTCTGATTCTGGGGCTGGGAATTGGGACTATGTGGCAGCAGTGTTTACTGCCTTGTGTGGGGAAACTGGTGAAGTAGCCAATGTTAAACTGCATTACTATTGAAGCATACATTTCAACAACACCTGCACTGTCCCCGGAGTTTTTGATGTTTTGGAGAAATCTACTTATCTCAGCTTTCAGCATATTAATGATGGAATCACCACAGCCACTGTGGGAACTGATATTAAGCGGTCAGCCCGTTCTGAGTTCCCACATATCTGCCACTGTTCGCTTAGCACTGATATTGTGCATTTGGTGCGTTGCCTAACATGTCCTATGAGATTGTACTTATTGCACTCTGTCAGCGCACTCATCTGTGCAATGCTGTGATCGTATAGTGGTTAGTACTCTGTGTTGTGGCCGCAGCAACCTCGGTTCGAATCCGAGTCACGGCAGTAATTGCTCTATCTGCTCCAGCTCTTGGGAAACAAAAAGGAATCAGTTGTTTGGATGAAGTAATTTTTTCCAAGGTGATGATCTTTTCCCTTCAAATTCTGCTCGCTCACATCTCTGTATTTCATATGTCAGAATTCAAATCCACCCGTTCTCAGAGATTTCACTCCCTCCTACGATCACTAACTGAACTTTTCATCCCACACCCCCATTACATTAATTTAGAGATGCCGGTGTTGGACTATGGTATAAAAAGTTAAAAACCACACAACACCAGGTTAGAGTCTAACAGATTTAACTGAGCAATAGTTTTCGGAGCTATGCTCTTTCATCATGTGGTTGTGGAGTCATTTCCTCTTTCATTAAGGCACTGCGGAATCGAACACAGTCTCTCACATTGATACCATTCAGTCTGTGCTGCTGCGGTCACCGTTGCTGGGTGAACGTGCCCCAACCCCACCATCGGGACCTGCAGATCAGTTGATCCATTTGGTTACGGCTGTTGTGAGGCCAATCCTCAGGTAGCAGCTTTTACTGATATGGACTTGCGATTATGGGGGGTCAAGCTCAGGAAAATGATACAGGACAATATCGAGGAAAAGCGACTTCTTTCAGAAAGATTAGTTTCACGGGTTTTCCGCAATGGCCGAGCGCTATTACCACTGGACTGTTCACTCAGATACAGAGCAAATGAACCAGTGATCCGGGTTTGACTCCAAGCATGCCAGGTGTTAGAATTGAGATTCAATACATATCTGGAATTACGAATCTAATAACACCTATAAATCCATGGGCAATTGTTGAAAAAAACAAAACCATCGTGTTCACTGACGTCAATCTTACCTGGTCAGGCCTCGACGTGACTGCCGACTCACTGCTACACGGTTGAGTCTCAACTGCCCGCTGTGCAATTAGGGATCGCAATCAATACTGCCGAGACAGCGACGCCCCCATTCTGTAACAGAATAGGAAAAAAAGTTAATTTAGCTCTAGCTAGAGTACTGTGTGCAGTTCTGCAATTCACAGTATGGCAATGATGTGATGGCACTGCGAACGTTGCAGGAGAGATTCAATGGGATATTGTCTGGGCTGAAGAGTTTCAGTTATGAGGAGAGATTGGACAGACTGGGGTTGTTTATCACCGAACAGAGGAGATTGGAGAAGACATGACTGAGATGTTCACAATAATGAGGGATGTGGATAGGATAGACTGAAAGAAGCGTTTGTTATTGATGGAGGGATTGAACACTGGGGTCAAGAGATTTTGGGAAAAGGCAAAAAGGTTTGATTATATGTGCAGAAACGGTCAGAGAGGCGGAAACCCTTTTAATCTGAAAAAAATTCAGATGTGAATTTGTGATGCCAAGACATATAAGACTATGGGCTAAATAATGGAAATCTTGTTTCAGGCCGTTAAGCATTTGTGTTGGGCAAGTGCGGCCACAACAGGCTGCAGGGCCTCCTTCGATTTTGTTGTCTTCCACAGTATCGTGGTTAGTGTCCCCGCCTGTCACTGGGCTCAATTCTCTGCTGGGGGGATCGTAAATGGTTTAAACCTGTCACTCTGTTCCACCGTGAAGGTTATTAATGCCTGGCCTTCCATTCTCGATTGGTTATGTCACAGGACGGACAGTGCTGTCAGAATCAGCTGGGGAAGGACTGCAGCTCCTGGGGAGAGAGTGTGTCAGTGAAAGTGCAAACACGTAATTTCTGCAAACTTCACATTGTGTTTCGTGTTGCAATGAAAACCATTATATAGAGTTGTTCCTGACTGTGTGTTTATATAAAGCAGCAATCTGAGGAAGAAAACAGAGTAAACCCATTCAGATCTGAGTGCAGAAACATTTCCAGCAGCACTAATGAGGTTGTACAGCGCAGAACCGCGTTTGGATGCATTGAGCTCGGTTTGTGGGCGCAGCTTGCTTTCACTCGGCTGAGTTGCCAGTGTATAAAGCTATGAAACATGATACGGATAGTGTTCAATATGATGGTACATTTGCTCATTGGTTCGCACTGCTGGTAAGTCTGTAGGTTAGGTGGATTGGCCGTGTTAAATTCGTTGATGTGTTCAGGGAGTGAATTCAGTAAGTTAAGTGAGTTAGCCATGGGCAACGCAGTGATAAAGTCAGCAGTCACACGATGCCAGGTTTCATTCCAACAGGTTTATTTGAAATCACAAGCAAGAGGCATGCCAGGATAGAGACGGGAGCTAGGTCTGGGTGAGATGCTGTTTCAAATGTCCCTACAGACCTGATCGGCTAAATTGTACTTTGTGCATTGTTGGGAATCGGTGATTCTATCAGAGAGGACACTGCCAGCGCTTACTGGGCTGCTAAGACATTAGAGACGATGCTGACGGCGTTTCGTGGGGATGAAATTTTATTTATTTGCGTGTTGGAAAATTTGAAACTGAACCAAGGAAAACCGAATGGAAGTTTTCCAGAGTATTTGAGGTTTTGAGAGAGTAAATAGGTGGTAAATTCTCTCTTTCAAGTTTGCAAATTTCTGAACGTCAGGCTTTCAAAACCACCGATGTCGGGCAAAGAAATAATGAGAGAAGAATTTCTGTCACTCTGAGAATCCATTTCCAAATATTTGGAGAGACACATTTCGAGACACAGAAGGAGTGAGTTTCACCAGGAGAGAGACAGCCTGTGGCCAGGTAAAAGTGTAAATGTGGGATGTGTGTGTGGGGGGGAGGGGGGTGTGGGCGGTGGAAGGTGTGAGGAAACAATGTCTAATTTGGACGAATTTAGAAGTGAAGAAATATCGAAAACGTATGCAGCTGAATAATATTGAGCAAAGAACCATCAGAGTTTTGAAAGATTTATATTAATATTCTACATGAAACATTATAAATGGAACTGAGCAGATTTTGTATATTGTCAAGGAAAGATATTCCATAATGAATAGGAAGTGACCTGTCTCTTGGAGATCGATTTCCTGCTTTAATCCCACGCCTTAAAGATGGAAGGACAATCGGCATGATGTTGGGTTCATTTGATACCCACTGAAATCTGCCAACGTAACTGAGCATCAAAACTGGCATCTTGTTTTGTAGTTTAACTTTCTGTTTTTCTCAACAGTATTTTCTTTCAGCTGAAATAAATTCGGAGCAAAACTGAATGCAACATTAAACGTTCCAATGATATAAATCCAATTCACTTCCGATCATTGCAATGAACAGAGTGAAGTTGCAGCAAAATTAATAAAATGAAATGAAGAAAACTGCATTTCCGGGAATTTTACCCAGTTCAGGTTCAGCCATATGAGAAAGCCCATCGAGCTAAAACATCACCTTCACTTCTCTCTCCATATATACTTCTTCACGTGAGAGAGAAACTGTCTGAAGAAATTATGCGTCAAGACTAAATATGTGTGTGAATGTGACGGCAATTTCATGTTTGCTGGTTCATTCTGAGACAGTACTGACACGGAATGAATCAAGGACAGGTATTCCTTCCAAGGACGAGGACAATTCTTTGGATTTTGCTGGTATTATTATTCGCTGAAAGCAGAAACATAATGGTGTGGATTCGATTCCTCTCAGGGACTTTCTTATCCCCTGGGTGCACCATATGTAATCACATGTGAGCCCCTTTGCATTGGGCTGGAGTGGCCCAGAGGTGAAGGCGACGGGTTGGTCTTTCATTGTGCATGTGTGGATTTGAATCCTACTCTGGCTGTTACTTCTATCAAAAACAGCTGTGGTTTTCGTTTGTGCCTGGCATCTTTAGTATACATTGGATGGAGAATCTTGTTCTTGCCCTTCATTGCACCGGAGATTTGTGATAAATTGAAACCTCATCAAAGTCGAAATAAAGCAATTTGTTTCCATTGTAAGTTATATTGGGATAATGAAAAGGAGTGCAAACGTTTCTTTCCTCCTTTCATTCCATCCTGACTTTCTATGAATTTACATCGAATGAAAGCAATACAAATAAGGAGAGATCAGGTGCAATATTTTATCCAGTTGGATTGTGAATTTTAATGTAACGCACCACACAAACTTTTGATCAGTATTTTAAACAGTCAATTGAATTGGAACTGCAGAAAACTTTTCCAATGAAATGAGCCTTTAATTCTTTCACAACCTTTTGCTGTGTGCATCATACCGGGATCCGTCATCCAGCGTGATCACCAAGTTGGCAACAATATTAGATCCACCAATTTTCTTTAGCAACCACAACGTCTGCACATACCCATCTGTGGTGTTCCCAGTGCCATTTGTTGTCTCCAGGCCACAGCACCTTTCTTGTTTATGAGCTTATGAGCCTAGTTACTGATCTGTCTGATCAGTTTGAGAAACCTTTTCTCTCACTTAATCCCATCCCCTCAAAATTCGAAACTTATCAACAAAGTAAGGCATTAGACCAAATGATGCAGTACTGGAAGTCGGCCATTCAGACCATCGAGTCTGCTCGAACACTCAATGAACTCATGGCTGATCTGATAATCTTCAACTCCATTCTCTTGCATTGCCTCGACAAAGCGTTATCGTCTTTCTGATCTGACTGGCACAGTTTGAAAATGCACAACAACGCAACCTCAACAACAGTTTGGTAAGGAGTTCCACTGATTCACTGGCCCCTGAGCAAAGAAATGACTCCTCATTTCTGAATTAAATCGGCAAAATCTAATTCTGGGTTCATGTCCTCTGGTGTTCTCCTCATACCAGAGGGTAAACCACCTGCCCGTAACTACCCTGTCAAGATCCCATGAATATTGAACGTTTATAAATGTTATCATGTGATTATACAGGTCCCCTCCGCCTCCTTTGTTTCAAAGAGAATAATCCCAGCCGAACCAATCATTCCACGAAGCTCCGTTTTCTCGTGTGTTGACAATATATCCATAAATCTCTGCTGCTCCCTGCAGCGTCCTTACATATTATGAAGGCAGGTGGAGAAATTTATGCGAAGAAATGTTTGAAATTTCAAGCACAGATGGGAACTGGAATTTGAAATCAGACAGCGACTGGAATCAGATTTGTCCACACAAGGTCGAAATACAGTAATGATAACTCTGACAAATGAGAATCTAATCATATCCCACTGACATTCAATGGCTTTACTGAAACCAAATTACCCCGTGTAATCGTGGACGATTACATGGGGTAATACTACCCAGAGCTTGTATTTAAGGGGGAAAAATAGGATAGAAACTGGCGATATAAACATTTTGACAATAAAATCATGTCCTTTGGTAGACATGTTTATGATCATAAACTCAACTCGTGTCTCCGTGAACCCTACATCGTTTGCAAGGCACAAATGAGACGTGGAACATAACTCTATTTGCTTCGATGCGTGTCACTTCCATACCACTTAAGGAACTGGACACAGTCCATGACAATGCAGTCACTTGATTGAACCCTCTTCAATACCTGTAATATTCATTCCCCTTCACCACTAAGGCACAATTGCATCTACAAGATGCACTGGAGTAAGTCATTTGGGCATTTTTGACAGAACCTTCAAAGCTCAACAGCTGTCCTGACTCTAAGGACAAGGTTGGAAGATGCAACGAAACACTACCATTTGAAAGTTCCCCTCCAAGGGCCATAGCACCCTGACTTGGAAAGGAATCAGTGATAAACTCATTGGTGAAACGGTCGTGATGGAAAAAGTTGCATACTTCAGCCTTCCATCTTTTATCTTACAATTTTAAAACGTGTTGATTTATGCGGTGACAGGACTTGTGCTCAGTCCATCAGCTGTTCCCTAATCTGGTGTTTGCTAATTTTCTACTATCATCCACAGCCTGTAGTCAACATTAGACAATGTCCGAAAAACCTCTCAATTAACTGATTCCCCCCAGGTTAGAGTGGTGTTGGAGAAGCACAGCAGGTCCGGGACATCTGAGGAGCAGGAAAAATGAACATTTCAGGAAAGGTCCTTTATCAGGAATGAGATTGGGAGCATATGGGATAGAGAGATAACTGGGAGGAGGGTGGGGTTGGGGAGAAGGTAGCTGAGAGTGCAGTAGGTGAATGGAGGTGGGCGTGTCAGAACAGAAGGTGGATTGGATTGGTGGGAATGAAGATGCGCAGGTGTGACAGGTCAGGAGGACGGTGTTGAGCTGAAAGGTGGGGACTGGGGTAAGGTAGAGAATGGAGAAATGAGAAAACTGTTGAAGTCCAAATTGATGCCATGAGGTTGAAGTGTCCCAAGGCGGAAGATGAGGATTTCTTCCTGCAGGCATCGGTTGCTGAGGCAGTGGCGATGGAGGAGACCAAGGACATGCATATCCTCGGGAGAGTGGGAGGGGGAGTTGAAATGTTTGCCATAGGACACTGAGGTTGATTCTTGCGGGTGTCCTGGAGATATTCTTTGATGTGCTCTGTGAGAAGGCATCCGGTCTCCCCAATTTAGAGTAGACCGCATTAGAAGCAACGGTTACAAGAAATGACATGTACGGAAGTGCAGGTGAATCTTTGTTGGATGTGGAAGCCTCAATTGGAGCCTTAGACAGAGATGAGGGTGTAGGTGAGGGTGCATTTTTTGCAATTCCTGCAGTGACAGGGAAAGGTGCCAGGAGGGATGGGTGGATCAGTAGAGGCCGTGGACTTTACTAGGCAGTCACAGAGCGAATGGCCTCGGCGGAAAGTGGATAGGGTGGGGAGGGGAACAAATCCCTAGTGGTTGAATCCGTTTAGAGATGATGAACATGTCAGCGGATGATGCGATTTATGCGGAGGTTGGTGGGATAGAAGATAACGAGCAGTGGGGTTCTGTCCTTGCTGTGGTTGGAGGTGTGGGGTTCATGGGCGGAGGTACAGAACATGGATGAAATGCGTTGGAGGGCATCTTCAACCACATAGGAGGGGACGGTCTGGTCTTTAAAGAAGGAGGCCATCTGGTGTGTTATGTGGTGGAAATGGTCCTTTGGGAGCAGAGGGAAAGAACAATGACTGCAGATGCTGGAAACCAGAGGTTAGATCAGAGTGATGCTGGAAAAAGCACAGCAGTTCAGGCAGCATCCAAGGAGCAGTAAAATCGACATTTCGGGCAAAAGCCCTTCATCAGGAATAAAGGCAGAGTGCCTGAAGGTTAGAGAGATAAATGAGAGGAGGGTGGATGTAGGGAGAATGAAGTACCGAGTGCAGAACACACCATGATGGCCTCCTTCTTTCGAGACTGCCATTTCCCTTCCCACGTGGTGAAAGATGCCCTCCGATGCATCTCGTCTACATCCCGCACCTCCGCCCTCTGACTCCACCCCTCCAACTCGTAACAAGGACAGAACCTCGCTGGTGCTCATCTTCCACCATACCAACCTTCGCATAAACCAAATTACCCACCGACATTTCCGCCACCTCCAAACGGACCCCACCACCAGGGATATATTTTCCTCCCCACTCCTTTCTGCCTTCCCCAAAGACAGTTCCCTCCGTGACAACCTGGTCAGGTCCACGGCCTCCAACAACCCCCAACCCCGTCCTGGCACCTTCCCCTGCCATCGCAGGAATTGCAAAACCTGCGCCCACATCTCCTCCCTCACCTCCATCCAAGGCCCAAAGGAGCCTTCCACATCCACCAATATCATTTATTGTAACCACGGTTCCCGATATGACCTCCTCCACATTGGAGAGACTTGAAGCCTCCGAGCAGAGCACTTCACGGAATATCTCTGGGACACCCACACCTATCAATCACACTGCCCTGTCGCCCAAAATTTCAACTCCCGCTCCAACTCAGCCGAGGACATGGACGTCCTGAACCTCCTTCACCGTCCCTCCCTCACCACCCGACGCCTGGAGGAAGAACGCCTTATCTTCTGCCTCGGAACACTTCAACACCAGGGCATCAATGTGGACTTCAACAGTTTCCTCATTTCCCCTTTCCCCACCTCACACCAGCTCCAAACTTCCAGCTCAGCACTGTCCCCATGTCTTATCCGCCCTGCCAATCTTCCTTTCCAACTATCCACTCCACCCTCTTCCCTGACCTATCACCTTCATCCCCTCCCCAGCTCAACTATTGCCCGAAACGTCGATCTTACTGCTCCTCGTATGCAGTCTGAACTGCTGTGCTTCTCCTTTGGGAGCTGATACAAAGCAGGTGGAGGAATTGGGAATACAGGATACTGGTAGCGCAAGAGGTTGGGTCTCCTCTACACTGGGACCAACAGACACCTTCTCGCAGAGCGTTTCAGTGAACATTTCCAGGACTCCCGCAACATTCAACCTGAGCGCCCCAAGACCGAACACAAAAAATCCCCTCCACACTCTCCCGACAACATGCAGATCCTGGGCCTCCTCCACCACCATTCCCTCACCACCCGACGCCTCATCCCCCATGTCGGGACCCTTCAACCCCAGGGCATCAATGTGGTCTTCACCAGTTTCCTCATCTCCTCACGCCCACCTTATCCGACTTCAAACCTTCCAGCTTGGCACCATCCAACTGACCTGTCCCACCTGTTTACCTCCCTTCCTACCTATCCGATCCACCCTCTTCTCCGACCTACCACCTTTAACCCCATCTCCATCCATCTATTGCACTCTCAGCTAAATTCTTCCCAGACCCAGTCCTCCTATTTATGTCTCCACCTTTGAGGCTCCCAGACTTATTCCTGATGAAGGTCCTTTGCCCGGAAAGTCACTTTTTTCTGTAACTCGGATGCTGCCTGACCTGCTATGCTTCTTCAATACCACTCTAATATTGATTTGAATCCAGCTCCTGCCGTACATACTTCAGTCCAACTGATTTCCCTAACCATTGATCTTCAGAGATCGTGCATGTCGACTCCATGATCTCTTTGTCTGTCTACACCACACAGAACGCTCACTGTCATTGTTTCTTCTCCCCAAATTCATTTACACTCATTGGTCTGAATTCAATTCCATTCAGCATTTTACCTTTCCACCTGATTGATACATCCCAGCAGTCCCTGGCATTTTAACCTTAGTCAACTACACGACCAATTGTTGCATCATCAGCAAAGTTCTAAATCATGGCTCCTGCAACTAAGTCTAAACCATTGATCTACATCAGAGTACAGTGGCATTTCACTGGAAACACGCATCCAGCCATGGTTCATTGCTGGTTGGGATTAACAGCTCCTTATTCTTCCACGGAATGTGGCTATCATTGAATTGAAGAGCATTTGTTGTTAATTCTAATTCACCTTGAACTAAGTCATGGATTAACAACATTGTTGTGGGTCTGGAGTCACATGTTGACAGAATTCATTACGGTCGGCAGATTTCCTTGGCATGGTGGCACAGTGGTTTGCCATGCAGTACCAGTGACCGGAGTTCAATTCCCGACTCAGTCGAATGACTGTTTGAGTTTGCACGTTCTCCCCAAGTTTGCATGGGCGCCCTGCCACAGTCCAAAAATGTGCTGGTTCGTTGAATTGGCCAATGCTAAAACTACCCGTAATATTTGGTGAAGGGGTATGGGTGGGTTGCTTCGGCGGGTCGGTGTGGTCACATTGCAAGTCATTCAATCTTAATTCGAATTCTCAGGCTTCCTCTGAGCCAATCCTCAGTGCGGGTTAATGCTGCTGCTGATTGTTAATAATATGATAATTTGAGACGAATATACCTTTCCACCGCCTTTGACCAGAATCACACCCAGCCTCATCATTTCACGTGCTTGGATAGTCAGGTTTTTTTTTCCCTGAGGTCGGGGAGTCAGAACGCGAGGGCATAGATTTAGATTGAGAAGGGAAAGATATATAAACGAGACCTAAGGGGTAACTTTTTCATACAGAGGGTGGCACGTGTATGGAATACGCTGCCAGACGAAACGATGGAGGCTGGTGCAATTGCAACATTTCTAAGGTATTTGGATGGGTATATGAATAAGAAGGATTTGGAGGGACATGAGCTGAATGCTGGCAGGAGGAATTAGATTGGATTGGGACATCTGGTCGGAATGGACGGATTGGACCGAAGAGTCTCTTTCCATGCTGTACATCTCTATGAGTCTATGATCGCGCCTTTACCAATCATGTCACTGATGCAACAGAATAGCTTCACGTGCTCATTTCCGACCCCACTTCCGGTTTTGTATTGGCGGCTGCGCCACGACGTTTGTCGAATTCCGTTTTTGGAACTGGGGTGGGGTGTGTGACTAACTGAAGCAATGGGTACCTCCTTGTGTGGAAAAAAGTTTGGGAAGCAACCGTTTTAACTCATTGTTATTTGAAACATACAATGCACCAATATCCCGC
>NW_026868173.1:636586-761302 GCF_020745735.1 Hemiscyllium ocellatum | reverse complement strand
AAGGGATATGATCAAGGAACAGGCAGGTAGGACAAGATCAGTTTTAGAGTATGGTTAGCATTAACCAACATGCGGTATGGACTCTCTGACTATGATTATAATGTTGTGCATTAATTAAGAAAGGCTGCAAGAGGAAGCCAGGGAACTACAGACTGATGAGCCAGACATCAGGGTGGGTCAGGTGTTGGAGGTCATTCTGAGAGGTAGGAATTACATGCATTTGGAAAGATATGGACTGATTACGAACAGCCAGCCTGGCTTTGTGCGTGGGGAAAACATGTCTCACAAACTTGGCTTGAGTTTGTTCAAGATGTGAAAAAAAAGGTAGATCACGGCAGAGCAACAGACGTTGTTTCTGGCTTCAGCAAAACCTTGGTCAGGGTGTAACATGATCATTGGTTAGTAAGGGTAGGTCACAAGGGGTCAGGGAGAACTAGCCAACTGGATGCACAATGGGATGACAGTGGGAGACAGAGGGTTGTTGTTCAGACTGGAAGCCTCTGACCAGTAGTGTGCTGTCAGGATTGGTGCTGGAATCACTGTAGTGCACCATTTACATACACAATTTGAGTATCTGGATACCAAGATTAGTGGAAGAGTGGGCAGGGGATATAGATATCGAAGGGGATGTTAATCAACTGGGCCAGTGGGCCAAGGAATGAAAGATGGAGTTTAATTCTGGTGTTGGATTTAGTTCAGACAAACCAGAGAGAGGACAACACAGTTAATGTTCGGGCCCTAGACAGTGTTGTCGAACAGAGAGAGACCAAGGGCTGCAGTTACATTGTTTCTTGGAAGTGACATCACAGGTGGACAGGGTGGGGGAAAGCAGCATTTGGCACACTTTCCTTCATTGGCCAGCGCATTGAGTACATGAGTTGGAGATATTAGTAACACTGTCATCAATAAGGCCACAGGTTGACCTTATGAAGGTTTATGAAACAATGTAAGGCCTAACTAACGTGAATTGCCAAGGGTAGGTGAGTCCAAAGCTAGAGGCATAAACGTGATGTGAGAGAGCAAGATTTAAAGAGGGAGCTGAGGGGCAACATTTTCCACAGAGGTTGGTGCATAGACAGAATGGACTGCCAGAGGAAATGGTAAAAATAAGTACAATTAAAACATGGAAAAGACACTTGGGCAGGTACATGGAGAGGAGAAGGTGTGAAGGGAAATGGGCCAACTCATTCCGTTTAGGAAACCTCGAACAAAGAATCATGCAGCACAGAAACAGACCCAATGTCTTCGGTTGTTGGAGGTGGAGCCTATCGAGACAAGGCATGTTGTAGAAACTGACGCAAGTTACAGCGATGTGGATGGGATCTGGACTGGACGTTTCAAATATGTCAAGAAATTGGTGAGAGGAGAGGACATGACAGAGATAGGAATGTTATAGTTGTTAGAATGATTGAAGACACTGATCCACAAGACGAGACATAGATACAGTGTTGGAGAGGAATTAGGGAACAGAAAGATCCCAGGCAGCATTCCCACCATCTCTTTGAAGGCCTGCATTCCCCTCTGTTGTCCTGGTGCTCACCAAGACAGCACACGCCTGGATAGAAAACTGGGAATTCCAGATGCTGACTCAGTACAATAAAAATTAAAGTAGGGGTGGTGATTGAGCCTGAGGTGTGTCTGTACTGTGCTCCCCCTCCAGCACTATATCTGTGTCATGTCCTGTTAGCTGATGTTTGGAGCCCTCTCACTGCTCTCTGCTCTGTGCACTGTGAGTGATCTTACCTGGCGGCAGGATTTATTGAAGGCTCCCGACCTCCCTGACCTTTGTCTCTCTGGCTGACAAATCATCTTCCCAACCAGCAGTTGGCAAGTCTATTGAGTCACGAACTCCCTGAGTATCTGTAGAAGACACACAAATAGGCAGAATGGGAAATTAGATTGATACTTTTGAGGGTTACACATGTAGAATGGCACTGAGCCAACAGAGATCTGGAAAATCCCAGTCTCCATTCCGGCCCTGTACTGCCTCATCTCTCTGAAGTGGAGAATTCTGTTGGCTCAGGATCTGGAGTAGCTGCAAGAGTAAGAGACATTGATAGAGGCAGCAATTAGACCCACACGGTGAGGGACCCCACATGGAGGGATACTGAGTAATATCACCAGAGTTCGGGATCAAACAATGGTGCAAAAAGATAGGGTTTCGATTCATGTTGCACTGGGATGTGCAAGCTATGAACAGGTGAAGTGATGTCCTAGTGGCATTATGTGAGGCAATTTATCCAGAAACTCAACAAATGTTCTCTGGACACAGTTTCAAATCCCACCATTGCAAATGATTGAATGTGAATTAATTGCTTCAAAAAAAGATATAATTAAAAACCTGCAAGTGAGTATTAAACAATTGCTGATGTTAAGAGAAATCCATCGGGTGCATTGATGTCTTTAGTGAAGTAATCTAAGATGGGACTGGGATATCACAGGGATTACAGAACAACAGCTGAGGGAGGGACAGGACAGGACAGGCAGCTCAATGCCCAGGGGACAGATGCTGCAGGAAGGACAGAAGGGGAGCTGAGAGAGGAGGAGAGCTGCTGGTTGTGATTGGGTGAAACATCACAGCAGGGACTGAGAGAGGAGATTCCTGCGGGACCGCCCAGTGACGCTGTGTTCATGGAATTCATGAATAACAATGGGGCTTCCCTTTCCTCTGATTGGTCTACAGACCCCGATAGCCCCGCCCTCCTGCACTTTGACCTTCACAAGATGGCGGCGCTTGGGCCCGCGCTCCCTCTTCCCTCAAACAAATGGCGGCCGTGACCCTGGGCCGCTTCCCTGATCAGAGACCGCCACCTCCTTCCCCGGGCCTGGAGGGGCTTTTGCGGTTTTGTTTTACCTGTATCGGGGACTTGTGAATTCTCTCCGCTCCTTTCTCCCAGCGAGGCTCCCACACCCCGGCTCTGAGCGCCGCTCTCTGAAGCCGATCGCAGCCGCTGCCGGAGAAAGCAGCTCCATGTCTCTCTGTCCTGATCAATGTGACACTGCGCATGGGCCACATAGGAACCAAACTGCGCGTGCGTCTGAGGTTATTGGTGAGTTGATAGAGAATATTCATATCTGCAAGGAATCATGGGTGAAATATTTGTCATTAACAAATTTTATGTCGAGATAGAGACATAGAGATGTCTAGCATGCAAGCAGATTGTTCGGTCTAACTTAACCATACTGGCCAGATATGTAAATTATCAATTGTTCTGGGAGTTTGAAAATAAGTTTCTTACTCTAGTTGTGTGAATCGATTGGAAATATGTACGTTATCAGACTTACATTTCAACTACTTCTTAAAATCTCACATTGATTTATGAGAGAGGTTTCATGCCCCACTATGGAGTGAGAATGATCACAATCGTGCAAAACAGTTTGCTTTCTGACCAATCATTCCCCGAGAATGCATTGGCCCCGCTCCTCACTCACTCTGGTTGGCGGACCGGCCTCTGTTCGGTCCTCCAGTTCCGCCCCTTCCTCCCAATTGCAGAGTTGATTCAGGCGTAACTCAGCAAGCTGAAGGACATGGGAAGTGAGAACTGATGCCTTGTGATGTGAAAATATCCCGAATCTTGGACGGAGAGACCTGAGTTCAATTTACAGTTTGTGCAGGTGTGTGGAAAACAACTTTGAACAGGTTCATTTGGAAAAACAAGGGAAGTCAGGAACAGATTAAAAACAAAAGAAAATGCATACAATGTCGTGGGGCTCTCAATGCTGTGATGAGTTTAGTCTTTAGGGTTTCAGGACCCCAGTGGGTCCCAGTACAGACTGTTCCACTCCTCGTGCACAGCCAGATACCACGAGTGTGGGGCAAAGTATTGTGGTGGGATATGGAGCTGCTTTTCTGGAAGGCCCTCAGTTTTGGAGGTGAAAATAGATGAGAAGGAGCAGGGTTTTGTGTGCAGTTACCTGTTCCCCTCCTTTTGCAGCATCTTATTATTGCCCTGACTTTACCTCGTACATGTTTGGTAGAGATCAGTGATGTTTCGTAAGCCCACAATATAAGATCTGTCACTCTGTTTAAGACAGCAGAAATCTCTTGTAGCACAATAGTCATAGAACAATACAGCGTAGAGCAGGCCCTTCAGTCCTTGATGTTGCGCCGACCTGTGAACTGTTCTCAGCTCGTCCCTCTACACTATCCCAAAATCACCCATGTGCTTATCTAAGGATTGTTTAAATCTTCCTGATGTGGCTGAGTTGTCTACATTAGCAGGTAGTACATTCCACGCCCTTACCACTCTCTGAGTAAAGAACCTGCCTCTGACATCTGTCTTAAATCTATCACTCCTCATTTGCAGTTATGCCCCTCATGAACACTGACATCATCATCCTAGAAAAACCCTTCCACTGTCTCCCCTATCTAAGCGTCTGATCATCTTGTATGTCTCTATCAAATTCACTCTTGGCCTTCTTCTTGCCAAGTAGAACAGGTTCAACTCTCTCAGCCGTTCCTCATAAGACGTCCTCTCCAGACTAGGCAACATCCTGGTTAGTCTCCTCTGCACCTTTTCCACTTCTTCCATGCCATTCCCGAAATATGGGCACCAGAACTGCACACAATATTCCAAGTGCAGCCGCACCAGCGTTTTGTATATTTGCAGCATGATATTGCGGCTCTGGAACTCAATTACACTATGAATGAAACCTAACACACCGTATGCCTTCTTAACAGTACTATCCACCTGGGTGGCAACTTTCAGGGATCTATGTACATGGATTCCAACATCCCTCTACACATCCACACTACCAAGAATCTTTCCATTGACCCAGTACTCTGCCTTCCTGTTATTCTTCTCAAAGGGCATCACCTCACTTTTAGCTGCATTGAACTCCATTTGCCACCTCTCAGCCCAATTCTGCAGTTTATCAAAGTCCCTCTGCAACCTGTAACACATTTCCACACTATCCACTACTCCACCGACTTTAGTGTCTTCCACCTATGCCTGCGTCTAAGTCATTTCTAAAAGTGAGAAACAGCTGTGGTCCCAAAACAGATTTTTATGGCACACCACTAGTAACTGGACTCCAGTTGAATATTTTCCATCAACCAGCACTCGCTGTCTTCCTTTAGAAAACCAGTTTCTAATCCAAACTGCTGAATCAACCTCATTTTCGTGTATCTGAATTTTCTCCAACAGCCTACGATGTGGAACCTTATCAAAAGCTTTACTGAAGTCCAGGTATACCATGTCAACTGCCCTACCCTCATCTACATGCTTAGTCACCTTCTCAAAAAACTCAATGAGGTTTGTGAGACATGACCTGCCCTTGACGTAACCATGTTGATTATCTGAAGTCAAATTGTTGTTTGCTAGATGATTATAAATCTTATCTCTTATCATCCTTTCAAAACCTTTCCTACAACAGAAGTCAGGCACACTGGTGTATAATTACCTGGGTCATCTCTACTGCCTTTCTTGAAGAAAGGCACAACACTTGGAATTCTCCAGTCCTCTGGTACTAAACCTGTAGACAATGACGACTCAAATATCAAAGCCAAAGGCTCTGTTATCTCCTCCCTAGCTTCCCAGAGAATCCTTGGATAAATCCCATCCGGCCTAGGGGACTTGTCTACTTTCACTCCTTCTAGAACTGAAAACACCTGTTTCGAAACAATCTTGATCCTTTCTAGTCTAATATCTCGTACCACATTCTTCTGCTCTACCACACTCTCCTTTTCATGAGTGAAAACCGACGAGAAATATTCATTTGCACCTCTCTGAGCTCCAAAGGGTACACACTCAACTTCCCTTTGATTGGACATATTCCTACCATATCCTCTTATTCCTCACATACCTATAGAAAACTTTAGGGTTCTCCTTTATTCTATTTGCTAAAGACTGCTTGCGTCCTATCTTTGTTCTTCTTAACTCTCTCTTTAAATCCTTCCTAGCTGATCTGGAACACTCCACCTCCCCATCTGAACCAGTTTGCCTCATCAACACATAAGCCTCCTTCTTCTTCGTATCAAGCGATGCAGTTTCTGTAGTAAACCACGGTTCCCTTATCTTATCACTTCCTCCTGGCCGGACAGGAAGCACCTATCAAGAATATGCAATGTCTGTTCCTTAAACCAGCTCCACATTTCCATTGTCTGCATCCCCTGCATTTTGCTACCCTATTCTATGCATCCTAATTCCTGCCTAATTGCATTATAATTGTCCTCGCCCCATTGATAACTCTTGCCCTGTGGCATGTACCTGTCCCTTTCCATTGCAAAACTAAAGGCATCTGAATTATGGTCACTCTCTCCAAAGTGCTCACCTAAAACTAAATCAATCACCTGGTCTGGTTCATTACCAAGCACCAGATCCAATGTGGCCTCCCCACTTGTCGGCCCTTCGATATAGTGTGTCTGGAAACCCTCCTGTACACACTGGACAAAAACTAATTCATCCAACGTAGTGGGTTTATAGCATTCACAGTTAATGTTTGGGAAGCTAAAGTCCCCCATAATGACCACCCTGATACTTTTGCTCTTACCCAGAATAATTTTGCAAATCTTCTCTTCCACTTCCCTGGAAATCTGTGGAGGCTATAGAAAAATTCCAAGCAGTGCGACCTCTCCTCTCCTGTTCTAACCTCAGCCCACACTACCTCAGTAATCAAGTCTTTATCAAAAGTACTCTCAGCCACCGTTATACTATCCTTGACTAATATGACTTGCATGGACCATTGCAGTGCTTCAAACTCCATGAGTAAAAAGTGAGGTCTGCAGATGCTGGAGATCAGAGCTGAAAATGTGTTGCTGGTTAAAGCGCAGCAGGTCAGGCAGCATCCAAGGAAAAGGAAATTCGACGTTTCGGGCAAAAGCCCTTCATCAGGGAGATTCCTGATGAAGGGCTTTTGCCCAAAACGTCGAATTTCCTGTTCCTTGGATGCTCCCTGTTCTGCTGCGCTTTAACCAGCAACACATTTTCAGCTTCAAACTCCATGAGGCAGCCATACTGTCTATGACCAACAGACTCAGTCTGGAATCTCCTCTGTCCTTAAGACCTTATACACTGCTTGCACTCCTCCATTTCCCCTTTGCATGGTCCCTTTCCAAACCACCCCACTTGCATGACTCTACAATTGGAGCTGTCAAGGGCAGAAATCTGTCAAATAGTCTCCTTAACATTTTCTATTCTCCTTTAAGATTTTTAAAAAATCATTCTCCTTAATCAATGTTTTGATCATCCATGAATCACCTTAGGAGATTTGCCATTGTGAAAGAATCAATACGATGCAAGTAGTTGTTGTTATTGCTGTACATTAGGAGAAACAGGAATGACACATTCAAAATTCTAACAAGGAAGTCACTGATAGGTGCACTCTATATGCCACCAAATAATAACATCACATTGGGATGGGCAATAAACAAAGAAATAACTAATGCCTGTAAAAATGTTACGGTTATTATCATGGGTGATTTTAATCTACGTGTAGATTGGTCAAACCAGCTCAGTCAGGGTAGCTTTGAGGAGTTCTTTACGTGTATCCATGATAGTTTTTTTTACCAGTATGAAATGGAATTGACAAGGGAGCAAGCTATCCAAGATCTGGCCCCTGTGCAATGAGACAGGAATAATTAGTGACCTCAGAGTTAGGGATCCTCTCGGAAGAATTGATCACTGTTCGGTTGAATTTAATACATATGGAGAGTGTGAAGATAAAACCTAATACTTGGATCCTGTGCTTGGACATGGGGAACTACAATAGAATGAGGAAGAACCTGGAAAACGTAGACTGGAAACAAAGATTTTATGGTGGGACAGTTGATGAGCAGTGGAAGATTTTCAAAGACATTTTACAAAGTCCTCAGCAAAGGTATATTCCAGCCAAAGGGAAGGACTGTAAGAAAATGTGTTCTCTGTAATGGGTATCTAAGGAAAGTGATCAAATTGAAAGGCATACAAAGTGGCCAAAACCAGCATGAAACTACAACTGGGGAAACTTTATAGGTCAACAGAAAGCCACAGAAGAGCTACAAAGATATGTCAGATAAAACATGAGAAAAATAAACTAGCATAGACTATAAAGACAGATAGGAAAAGTTTATATTAACATACATAATGAGAAAAGAGTGGCTAAAGTAAATGTCGGTCCTTTGGAAAATGAGGAGGAGCATTTAGTGATGGAACATCAGAGTGGAGGATACTAATATCTTTCCAGTAATTAACAAAGAAACAAAGGTAAGTGAGGATTTGGAAACTATCATTTTAACAGAACAGCTAGTGTTGGACTGTTAGAGGGAATTGAGCTAATAAAAGAAAATTCTCCTGGCCATGACAGAATGTATCCCAGGGTACTAAAAGAGATGCCAGGAGAAATAGCAAATGCACTGACAGTAATTTTCCAAACTTCACTGGACATTGTGGCAGTCCCAGCAGATTGGAAAGCAGCAAAAGTGACACCACTATTTTAAAAAGGAGGTGGACAAAAAATGGAGAATTATACCCCAGTTAGCTTCTTCTCTGTAGCGGGAAAGATGCTTGGGTCTATTATCAAGGAAGAAATAGAAGGGACTTGACAGAAATTGTCCCAAAGTGCATGTCATGTTTGACAAATCTTTTGGAATTCTATGAAGACATTTCGAGCAAGGTGGACAACGGAAACCAGTGGATGCAGTGTAGCTGGATTTCCAAAAGGCCATCAACAAGGTGCTGTGCAAGAGGCTGTTTCATAATATAAGGGTGCATGGTGTTAGGGGTAGGGTATTAGCATGGATAGAAGATTGGTTGACTAACAGGAAGCAAAGTTTGGGGATAAATGCATATTTTTCTGGTTGGCAATCAGTGACTAGTAGTGTGCCTCAGGGATCAGTGTTGGGACTGCGATCATTTAGAATTGATACAGATGATTTGGAGTTGGGGACCACATGTAGGGTGTCAAAGTTTGCATGTGAGACTAAGAGTAGCAGGACAAAGTGTGTGGAGGACGGTGAAACTTTGCAGAGGAACATAGATACATTGAGTGAGTGGGCAATGGTCGGTCATATGGAATATAATGTTCATAAATGTAAAATCATACTGTTTGGTTGGAATAACAATAAAAAAGAGATTATGACTTGAATTTTAAAAAGTTGCATTATTTGCTAAGCAGAGGCACCTGTGTATCCTACTACATGAAGGTTGGTCACCAGGTACAACAACCAATTCAGAAGGCAAAGGCAAGTTTGTCCTTCGTTGCTGAAGGGATTGTGCTCAAAAGCAGAGGTTATGTTCCAGCTGTATTGGGTGCTGGTGAGGTCACACCTGGAGTACTCCATGTAGTTTTTATCTCCTTCGTTGAGAAAGGATATACTGGTACTAGAGGGGATGTAGAGGAGGTTTACTAGGTTGATTTCAGAGTTGAGGGGGATGGTTTAACAGAGACTGAGTAAGTTGGGATTATACTCATTGGAATTCAGAAGAATGGAAACATATAAAATAATGAATGAAATGGATAAAATAGAAGTAGAGAGGATGTTTCCACTGGCAGGTGAATCTAGGACAAGAGGGCATCACCTCAAGATTAGAGGCAACAAATTTCGGACTGAATTGAAAAGGAAGTTCTTAACCTCAATGGAATTCATTGCGCAGGGAAGTAGTTGATGCTAGTTCAGTAAACGTTTTTAAAGCAAATATACCTTTTTTTCAAAAAAGAAATAATTAATTAAAGAATACAGTGAGAACTTGGGTAAATGGTTCTGCGTCCACGAAATGATCAGCCATGATCTTATTGAATGGCAGAGCAAGCTCAAAGGGCAGGATGGCCTTCTCCTGTACCTAGTTCTTATGTAATGCATTCCTCCCTCACTCGTGACTTGCAGATGCTGATGTTGGGTTAGGATGGACAAAATTAAAATTGACAGTACAACAGGTTTATTTGGAAGCACTAGCGCTGCTGCTCCATCAGGTGGTTGTGTGTTTTTAACTTTGTCCCTCACTCTTGCAATAAAAACCACGAAGCAGTGCGCATGCTCAAGCCAACAATGGTCCCCGGATGATTGATGTCAGCGGCGGACCAATGGAAGGGCAGGGGCGGGGCTGGAGGAACAGGCGGGGCAGTTGGCCCTCCGACCAATCAGAGTGAATGAGAGGCGGGACTTGATTATACCATGTGATCATCCTCACGGACGGCGCGAATGTGCGGGCGTAGAGCTGTCGGTAAGGAAATAAATAAACAGCAGGAAGTGGGAGGGAAATGGTGTTGATCTGAGATGAGAGGTTTTGCAAACATTTGGTGCACATCGGAAAATACAAATTTGAAACTTACAGTCTCGTTTTGGCAGTGAATGGGAAAATGCCTCATCTCGCGATTGACTCGAGTAAGTGCCGCCATCTTTATTCGGGGCAACGATTCACTGGACACGTGCGTCCGCCAGCTTTGTAGGGGGCAAAGTTCAGAGGGGAGTATGTGGTAGAGTCATGGGGCAGGATTTGCACAGAGCACAGAGCATTTTCTCTGGATTTGTTTCGTCATTCATTTAAATGATTTGAGTGTGAATAGAGACGGTACAGTTAGTAAGTTTGCAGGTGATACCAAAATTGTTGGTGTTGTGGTCAGTGATAAAGATTATTTCAGAATACAATGGGATATTGATCAGATGGACGAATGGGCTGGGGAGTGGCAGATGGGTTTAATTTAGATAAATGTGAGGTGCAGCATTTTAGAAAAGCAAATCAGAGCAGGACTGACACACTGAATTGTAAGGTCTTGGAGAGTCTTGTTGAACAAAGAGACCTTGGAATGCAGGTTCACAGTTCCTTGAAAGTAGAGTCACAGGTCGATAAGATAGTTAAGAAGGCATTTGGTATGCTTCCCTTTATTGGTCAGCGCATTGAGTAAAGGAGCTGGACAGGACATTGGTTATGTCACTTTTGGAATATTGTGTGCAATTCTGGTCTCCCTCTTGTTAGAAGGAGGCACTGAAACTTGAAAGGTTTAAGAATTGATTTTCAAGGATGTTGCCAGGGTTGGAGGATTTGAGTTGCAGGGAGAGGCATAATAGGCTAGGGCCATTTTCCCTGGAGTGTCATAGGCTGAGGTGATGTTGAAGAGGTTTATATAATAGTGAGGGGCATGGATAGCGTGAATAGACAAGGTGTTTACCCTAGGGTGGTGGAGCCCAGAACTAGAGGATATAGGTTTACGGTGAGAGGTGACAGGAACTGAAAGAGCAACAAAAATTGTAACATTTCAAAGACATTGGAATAGGAAGGGTTCAGAGGGGTGTTGGCCAAGTGCTGGCAAATAGGAATAGATTAGGTTAGAATATCTAGTTGGCATAGACTGGTTGGACTGAAGAGTCTGTTTCTGTGCTAGATGTCTCTGACTGTGGGATCATAAAAGTGAACACTGCTCTGATTCGCCTCTGAGCTCCTTGATGTCTACTTGTTTGTTATCTAGCTTCCTCAGTCTCTGAGTGTATTTTTGCTCTGTTTAGTATTTTACTATTATGTTCACAGACCTTTCTGTAAATGAATTGTCCACTGCTGCCCGGCTCCTGGCCATCCTACAGAGGAGGTAGTACTGGATGTTTAGGAAAGGCCAGGGAACAAGAGAACAGTGATTCAAATACAGAGTACATGTATTTGGAAAGATGAGGAATGATTAGGGATAGTTAACATGGCTTTGTGTGTGGGAAATTTTCTCTCTCTCTCTCTCAAACTTGATTGAGTGTTTTTGAAGATGTGACAAAGATGATCGATGAAGGCAGACTGTGGACGTTGTCTATATGGACACTGAATGATGTTCCACAAAGCAGACTGGTTAGCAAGGTTAGATAACAGGAGGTGTTGGGAGAACTAGCCATTTGGATGCAAAACTGGCTTGAAGGTAGGAGGCAGAAGGTGTTGAAAGTGGTTTGCTTTGTGGACTGGAGGCCTGTGAGCAGCAGTGTGCTGCAGGAGTGGATATTGGGTCCTTAAATAATTGACTTGAATGTGAATATATGAGATACGATCAGTAGGTTTACAGAAGACACCGAAATTGGAGGTGTACTGGACAATGAAGAAGGTTAGTTCAGAATTCAACAGGATCTTGACCAGATGGGCCATTGGGCGAGGAATGGCAGACTGGGTTCAATTTAGACAAACGTAAGCTGTTGGATTTTGGAAAGGCAAATCAGGGCAGGACTTATACACTTAATGGTAAAGTCCTTGGGAATGTTGCTGAATATAGAGACCATGGAATGCAGGTTCATTGTTCCTTGAAAATAGAGTTGCAGGTAAGCAGGCTAGTGAAGGTGGTGTTTGGGGTATGCTTATATTTATTGGTCAATGCGTTGTGAGTACAGAAGCTGGGACGTCAAATTGTGGCTGGACAGGACATTGATTAAGCCATTTCAGGAATTCTGTTTTAAGTTCGAAATTCCCTATTCTGATATTGTGAATCTTGAAAGAGTTCAGACAAGATTTACAAAGACTTTGCTAGTGTTGGAGGATTTGGGCTATAGGGAGAGGCTGAGTAGGCCAGGGTTAATTTCCCTGAAGAGTCAAAGAATGAGAGGTGACTTCATGGAGATTAATAAAATCATGAGGGGCATGGATAAGGTGAACAAACAGGGTCTTTTCCCCCAGGTTAGGTGGGTTCAAAACAAAATCGCATGGGCTTATATTGAGAGGGCAAAGATTTAAAACGGATCTAAGAGGCAAGGTTTTCAAGCTGTGTGTGGTGTGTGTGTGGAATGAGCTGCCAGATGATGTAGTGGAGGCTGATACAATTACAACATTTGAAAGGCATCCGATTGGGTACGTGAAGAGGAAGAGTTTTGAATACTACGGACCAATTGCTGGCAAATGGGGCTCCATTTGTTGAGGATTCCTGGTTGGCATGGACAAATTGGACCAAAGATCTGTTTCTGTGCTGTACATCTCTATGACACTAATAAATGAAAATTAGATGTGTTCCTCTTTTGTGGAAAGCTCGCAGTAGCACAGATACTTGTTCTTGGAGATGAGAAGGTTAAGCAGTGATTTTGAACCAGTAAAAATTTGTTTCTAGGATATTTTTATTTGCAGAGAGAGGGGAATTGTTAACAATATCACAATTTTAGTAACTATTTTCAGGTAATTAGCAAATAATATGTGAACGTTATTTTATTCAGTATGTTCTGAGCATCTGGAACAGTCTGAATGGCAGCTGGACAGACTCAGCAGTTATTCATAAACAGATTTGGAATTTTACATTTTAAGGGAAGATTTGGGGGGCTATGGGCAAATGGAAAGGGAGTTGGGACCGATTTGCAGCATCTCCAGAGGGAGAGGATACATCCCAAATGGGCTGAATACCCCCCAGCCTCTGTGCTCTGTGATACTGCCCCGTTGACTGTGAATGTTGAAGCTCATCCCAGGGCAGAGAGAGGGAGGATCCCACCACTCACCTCACAACGGGCCCCGGATGATCGATGTCAGCGCAGGCCAATAGGGCCAGAGGGCAGTACTGGAGGACCAAGTCGTCCAACCAATCGGAGTGAATGAGGGCATCCTCCAGGCTGGAACTAAAGAAAGGCACATATCGCAGAGATTTGAGAAACTGGAGACATGAGATAGGGAGCGTTCTGTGGCTGGTGAGGAATTATATAAATAAGGATGAGTTATGAGGCTGGATGAAGTGACAGTGATCAGGAGAGTTGAGGATGGAGGAATTTAGAGTTAGTGAGAATTGGAGTCATAATGTTATACAGCAAGGAAACATGCCCTGTGGTCCAACCAGTCCATGCCGACCATAATTGCAAACTGAACTAATTGTACCGGCCTCCGCTTGGTCCACATCCATCCAAATATTTCCTATTTATGTACTTCTCTGAATGTTGTTGTGGTTCTGTTCGCCGAGCTGGGAGTTTTTGTTGCAAACGTTTCGTCCCCTTTCTAAGTAACACCTTCAGTGCTTGGGATGTCACCTAGAAAGGGGACGAAACGTTTGCAACAAAAACTCCCAGCTCGGCAAACAGAACCACAACAACAAGCAGCCGAGCTACAAATCTTCTCACAAACTTATCTGAATGTCTTTTAAATATTGTAATTGTATTCACAGCTATCACTTCCTCTGGAAGTTCATTCCACACATTTTTTTTGAAACCTTAATGTCTTTTCTCAAACCTTTCTCATCTCTTCCCAAAATGAATGCACCCGAGTTTTGAATCCCCCTCTTCCCCGGCTATCCCCCTTATCTACACTCTTTCTGATTTTAAAAAACTCTCATAAGGTCACCCCTCAACCTTCTGCACTCCATTGAAAAAATTCCCAGCCTATCCAGCCTCTCCTTATAATACAATCCCTCCATTCATGGCAACATGCTGGTCAATCTCTTCTGAACCTGCTCCAATTTAATAATATCCTTCCTATAACAGCACAACCAGATCTGGACAGAGTATTCCAGAAGGGGCCTTCCAACGTCCTGTACATCCTCAACATAATGTCCCAATTCCTGTACTCCAAGGTCTGAATAATGATGGTCAGTGTGCTGAGCACCTTCTTAACCACCCTGTCTACATGTAACACAAACTTCAAAAACGTGAAGCCCTCGGTCTCTTTGTTCCCATATCACTACTCAAGGCCCTACTTTTATTGAGTGTAAGTCCTACCCTCGTTTGTTTTGTCAGGATGTTATATTTTGCATTTATTCCAATCCAAAAAGTCCTTTTGAGTATAAAGGCATTAGGAGTATAATTCAGAGGGAAATCAGGAGGCAAAAAATGGACGTGAGATAGCTTTGGCGAATAAGGTTAAGGATAATCCAAAGAGCTTTTATAAATACATGAAGAACAAAAGGCTAACTAGGGAGAAAATAAGAGACCCGCAAAGATCAGCAAGGCAGCCATTGTGTGGAGCTGCAGGCGATGGGCGAGATAGAAAACCAGTATTTTGCATCAGTGTTTACTGTGAAGAAGTACATGGGAGATATAGAATGTGGGGAAATAAATGGTGACATCTTGAAAAATGTCCATATTATAGAGGAGGAGGTGCTGGATGAGTGGCTAAGGAGCTGGTGCAGGGGAAAAGGATTCACGTTTTTTGGATCATTATGATCTCCTCTGGAGTAGAGTTGACCTGCACAAGAAGGATGGATTGTATCTGAATTGGAAGGTGTCTAACATCCAGGCAGGGAGATTTGCTGGTGATACTCGGGAGGCATTAAACCAGTGAGGGAGTGGGTGTAAACCCAAGAAGATAGTGAGGAAAGAGACATGTCTGAGGCTGGTACAGTTCAGAAGTCAAATAGTCAAGGCAGGCAAGGGCAAGGCACAGAATGAAGTCGGACCGAGCAGTTGCACTGCATTTACCTCAATAGAAGAGACCTGACAGGGAAGGCAGATGAGCTTAGGGTATGACTTTGGACATGGCACCGGGATATTATAGCAATTACAGAGGCATCACTCAGGGATGGATAGGACTGGCAGCTTAATGTTCCAGGGTATAGATGCTATTGGAAGAATGGAAAGGGGGACAGGAGAGGGGGAGGAGTGGCATTTTTGATTCTGGATAGCATTATGTTTTTGCTTAGGGAAGATATTCCTGAAG
Organism: Hemiscyllium ocellatum; assembly: GCF_020745735.1. Taxonomy (NCBI): domain Eukaryota; kingdom Metazoa; phylum Chordata; class Chondrichthyes; order Orectolobiformes; family Hemiscylliidae; genus Hemiscyllium; species Hemiscyllium ocellatum. The sequence goes on along the minus strand of NW_026868173.1, from coordinate 745,805 downwards.
TATGCCCAGTGAAGTTATTAGGTGGAACTGGGAAATAAGAAAGGGATGATCACCTTATTGGGGTTTTCTGCATGGATTTTGTCCGGGTGCTCCGGTTTCCTCCCATAGTCCAAAAAGGTGCAGGTTAGGTGGAATGTCCAGGCTGAATTGCCCATAATGTTCAGGGATGTGCAGGTTGGCTGGCCCTGGCAAATGCAATGTTACAGGGGGAGGTTAGGAGGCTCTCCAGGTCAGTATCAATGTGATGTGCTGAATGACCTGCTTCCACACTTGGGATTCTCTGATTATTCTACTAGTTTTAAAATAGTTACAGAAAATAATAGACCAGATCTAAAAGTTAAGGTTCTGAATTGGGCAAAGGCCAATTTTGATGGCACAAGGCAAGAACTTTCATCTGGCCCCTGCAGCCTGCTCTACCATTCAATAAGATGAGGGCTGATCTTTTCATGGCCTCAGCTCCACATTCCTGCTCTCTCACCATAACCCTTAATTCCTTTCCTGTTCACAAATCTAATTTTGCCTTAAAGGCATTCAAGTTGATAACGTCAAATGTTGGACTCAGCAGGGAATTCCACAGATTCACAACATTTAGCTGAAGAAGCTCCTCCTGAACTCAGTCCTAAATCTGCTCCCCCTTATTTTGAGGTTATGCTCTGTAGTTGGACCCGCCCCCAGGGGAAATAGCCTCCCTGCTTCTATCTTATCTACTCCCTTCATAATTTTATTGTTTCCTCTCCAACCTCCCATTCTTCTAAATTACAATGACGATAGAACCAGTTTTCTCAATCTCTCCACATACACCAACCCTCCACTCCCAACTCAAACTAGTGAACTTCCTCTGTACTCCCTGCAGTGCCAGTACATCCTTGCTAATGGAAGGAGACCAAACCTGTACACAGTACTCCAGGTGTGGCCTCCCCAGCCCCCTGTACAGCTGCAGCATAACCATCCCTCTAGCAATGAAGGACAATATTCCCTTCACTGCCTTAATTACCTGCTGTACCTGCAAACCAGCTTCCTGTGATTCATGCACAAGGACACCCAGCTCCCTCTGCACAGCAGCGTGCTGCATGTTTACATCATTTCATCATCCAGTTTGCTGTTAGTCCGACAAAAATGGATGACCTCACGTATCCCAACATTGTACTCCATCTGCCAGATCCTTACCCACCCACGTAACCTCTCTGTATCCCTGTGCAGAATGACAGTGGTCTCTGCAGACACTGCTCTACCTCATCTTTGTATGAAATGTGAACTCTCACGCCGTATACTTGGTCCTCAACTCCAAAACATTTGTGTAAATTGCAAACAGTTGTAGTGCCAACACTAATCCAAACACCCATTTATCCCCATTCTGTATTTTTTGTTTGTTAACCGATCCTGTATCAATGATAATTACCCATAATGCTGTGCATCTTTACCTAATACAGCAGTCTTTTGTGTGGCAACTTACCGAATACCTTCTGGAAATCCAGGTACACCACCTCCCCCGAGTCCGCCTTGTCCAACGCTCTCGTCGTATCCTCAAATAATTCCAGGAAATCCATTAAACGTGACCTGCCTTTCATGAATCCATGCTGTGTCTGCGAAATGAGAAAATTTCTACCCAGATATCTCACCACTACTTCCTCGAGGGATTCAAGCATTTTCTCCACTACAGAAGTTAAGCTAACGGGTCCTTTTTGAAAAATAATGTTATCAATTTGCAGCTTCCAGTCTGTCCAAACCATCCCAGAATCCAACAAATTGTAGTGAATTGTCACGAGTCTATTTGTTATTCCCCCACCCCCACCATCTTCTTTAGTCCCTGGGATGCATTCCATCAGGGCCAGGAGACCCATCTACCTTTAGGCTGTTATCTTTCCCAACATTGCCTCTTTACTGGGAATGATTGTTTCTCTGTCCTCATCTGCCATTGCCTCCATAGGCCTGTGACAGTGAGAGTATATAGGCAGTATGTTCCTGTTAAGGCCAAGGCTGGGAGATGTAGAGAATGCTGCCTGTCGAAAGAAATTGAGGGCCTGGTCAAGAAAATGAAGGAGGCATATGGGAGGTACAGAGAGCTGTATTTCTGAAAATCCCTAGAGGAGTATAGGGGCAGTAGGAGTATACTCGAGGTAAACCAGGAGGGCAAAAAGGGGACATGACATAGCTTTCGGAAATGGGTTTAAGGAGAATCCAAAGTGATTGTACAAATACACTAAGGACAAATGAGTAATCAGGCAGAGAATAGGTACCCGCAAACATCAAGGCTGTCTGTGGAACAGCAGGAGGTGAGAGAGGTTCTGTATGAGCGGAGAGGTTTTACAAACAAAATGTGCACATCGGAAAACACAAAGTTGAACATCCCAGTCTCGTGTTTTCAGTAAACGGGGACTTGCCTCAGTGTGGCTGCACCCATGAGTACGAGTCACCATCTTTATTTGGGACAAGAATTCACTGGACACGTGTGGAGCCGCCAGCTTTGTAGGGGGCAAGGTGCAGCCAGGCGCATGTGCAGCCTTTCTCTGGTACAGAGTCATTGGGCAGGATTTACACAGAGCACATTCAAACTCAGAGAAATGGATGTTAATTTCTGGATTTGTTTCGTCATTCATTTAAATGATTTGGTATCGTAAATGAGTTTGCAGGTCATATAAAATTGGAGGTATTGTGGATAAACAAGAAGGTTACCTCAGATTACTATGAGATATTGATGAGATGGGTTTAATTTTGATAAATGTGACGTGCTGCATTTTGGAAAAGCAAATCAGGGCAGGACTTATACACTGAATGGCAAGGCCCTGGAGATGTTTGCGGAACAAAGAGACCTTGGACTGCGGGTTCATAGTCTTTGCAAGTCAAGTTGCAGGTAGATAGGATGATGAAGAAGGTGTTCAGTATGTTTTCCTTTATTGGTTCGAGCGTTGAGTATAGGATGTGGGAGGTCCTGTTGCTGTACAGGACATTCGTTAGGCCACGTTTGGAATATTGTGTGCAGTTCTGGCCTTCCGATCAGAAGGGTGCTGTGAAACTTGAAAGGTTTCAAAAAAGACTTCCAAGGATGTTGTTAGGGTTTGAGATTGAGCTACAGGTTGAGGCATAAAAGGCTGGGACTGTTTCCCCGGAGTGCCATAGGCTGAGCGGTGATGTTATGGAGGTTTATACTATCATGAGGGGCATGAATAGAGTAAACGAACAAGGTGTTTTCCCTGGAGTGGTGGTGTCCAGAAGTAGAGGGCATTGCTTTAGGGTGAACGGATAAAATTTCAAAGGGGCCTAAAGGACAACTCTTTCATGCAGTGGGTGGAATGAGCTGCCAGAGGAAGTGATGGAGACGCGTACAACTAAAACATGTTAAAGGCATCTAAATAGACACATGATATGATTAGGAAGCGTTTACAGGGATATGGGCCAAGTGCTGGCAAATGGGAATAGATTAGGTTCGGATACCTGGTTGGCTTGGATGAGTTAGACCGAAGGGTCTGTGTCGGTGCTATACATCTCTATGACTGTGGGATCATAACAGCTTATACTGCTCTGCTTCATCTCTGGGCTCCCTCATGACCACTTTGTCAATATCTAGCTTCCTCAGTCTCGAACAATTGGTGTATTTTTGGTCTGTTTAGTATTTTACTATTACTTTTACAGATAATTTTGTAAGTTAATTTTTCACTGCCGCCCAGCCCCTGACCATGTGCTGCTTATTAATATTTTTCTGGAAAATCTTTGACAGTCAAGAATTCCTTTTTCCAATAAGCAAGTGTATTTTCCTTCCATTTCTGACTATCAAATTCTGAACCATTTTCATTCACTGTAATCCATTTTGCAATCCCTGAAACATCAACTGTGTTTCTCCTTCCACTGATTCCAGTGATTCAGTCCCAAAGCCCTGTTGCCTGTGGAGAGGGTGATGTTTGATTTTCTTGTACAGCTGCAGTTTGTGTGGTGAAGGTGCTCCCACAATGTGGTTGGGTAAGAGACATTACAGAGTATTCATTACAGCAACAGTGATGATGTGAAGATAATGTCCAAATCAAGAACAGTTTGTAGTTTCATTATCATGCTTATAATTTCGCAAAAATATTATTGCGAACTTTAGACATAAGGCCAGAGATGGTGATATTAGGTCAGACAACCAAAAGCATTGCCAAATAAGCAGGTTTTGAGGAATGTCTTAAAGGAGGAAAGCAGACCTATGAAGGTTTGGCTGTGAATTTCAGACCTTGCTGCTTTGGCAACTGTAAAAGCAGCCACACAGGTGAGGTAATGAATTACCAGATCATTGGGAGTCTCGAACAGAATGGGTTGTCGAGGTCTCAAATGGTGTGAGATACAGCGAGCTAGGGATGATAACACCAGGAATTACATCAAGGGTGAGAATTTTAAATTGAGGGATGTGGGCCGGATGCTGGCAGGTGAGACTAGATCAGGTTGGGATATCTGGTCGGCATGGACAGGTTGGATTGAAGGGTCTGTTTCCATGCTGTACATCTCTATGGCTCTATGTTGTTGATTATGAATAGCAGACTTTTGATGGATCAACAAGTTTTGGTACGAGGGAGAACTTGGGCAGCAGAGATTTAGTTTTTGTTGAGTTCAACAGGGAGGTTGAATGTGGGAAGCTGGTCAGGAGTGTGTTTGTATAAAGAGAATATATGAGCTGAGACAAGGGTGGAATCAGCTAGAAATAGTGGTGTTGGAGTGGGACTGGGCTGTCCCCCTCACCTCACCTCTGGGATTCAGCTGGTTGTCAGGTTGTGAATCAGGGCGGTAACACAATCGGGAGCTGAGTGGCCCTGGTGGAGCCTAAAATGAGTGTCACTCAGCTGGCTGTTGCTGAGCAGCTTCTGCTTGGTAGCCCTGGTGATGACATCTTCCATCACTTTACTGCTGATCGAGTGTGGACTGACAGAGGGAAATTTCCTGGATTGGATTGCGCTGTGTTTTTGTGTTGAACATCCCTGGGCAATGTTCCACATTGTCGGTAGATGCCAGTGCTGGAGCGGTACTTGGCTTGGTGGGTGGCAAGTTCTGGAGCGCAAGCCATCAGTATTATTGCCAGAATATTGGCAGGGCCGATAGCCTTTGCACTACTTAACCCCTCCATCAGTAAGGGTGGGGATATCTGTGATGCTTCCTCCAATGAGTTGTTTAATTGTCCATCACCGTTCACAACTGGGTGTGGCAGAACTGCAGAGCTCTGATCTGTTCCATTGGTTGTGGGATCACTTAGCTCTGTCACTTGCTACTGATGCTGTTTGATATGCAGATGGTCCTGTTAGGTAGCTTCACCAGGTTGGCACTTCATTTTTAGGTATGCCTGGTGCTGCTCAAGGCATGCCCTCCTTTCCTGTCCGTTGTGATGGGTGAGTGCAGGATGTACAAACCCATGAGATTACAGATTGTGTTGGAGTACAGTTCTGTTGCTGTTGTTATCCCACAGTGCCTCAGAGAGATCCAGTTTGAGTTCCTACATCTGTCCCATTTAGCACGGTGATAGTACCACTCAGCACAAGGGAGGTTTTTCTCAGCTTTAAGCCAAGACTTATATCTCCAAAAGGAATGTGTGATGGTCGCTCTTACCAATACTGTCATGGACAGATGTATCTGCAGCTGGTCAATTCATAACAATGAGATCAAGTATGTTTTTCCCTCTTGTTGGTTCCCTCACTACCTGCTGCAGACTCCGTTGAGCAGCTATATCCTTTAGGACCTGACCAGCTCTGCCAGTAATTCTGTTGCAGAGCTAGTCTCGATTGTGGACATTGAAATCCTGTACCCAGAGTACGTTTGACACCATTTTACTTCCTCAGTGCTTCCTCCAAATGTTGTTTAACATGAAGGACAACTGATTCATCAGCCAAGGGAGGACGATACGTGGTAATCAGCAAGAGTCATGAGACTTCCTGCTGTCCGGAGCCAATGCTGAATCCTCCCATGGCAATCCTCCCTGTCTGTACACCACCTCTGCCGGGTCTGTCCTGCCGGTGGGACCAGACATATCCAGAGCTTTCACGAGAACGTGAAGACTGCAGATGCTGGAGATCAGAGTGGAGAGTGTGGTGCTGCAAAAGCACAGCAGGTCAGGCTGATGAAGTGCTTAGGCCCGAAATGTCGATTCTAATCTTCTCCTCGAATGCTGCCTGACCTGTTGTGCTTTTCCATCACCACACTCTCGATATCTGGTGTCTGGTCATTGTCTGTAAGGGTTGATTTCATGAGTATGAGTATGTCAGGCTGTTCCTTGATTGGTCTGTGAGACAGCTATGCACATTTTGGCACCAAACTCCAGATGTTAGTCTGGAGGACGTTGCACCATCGAGCGGGCTGATTCTGTGGTTGTATTTCCTAATGCCCTGTTCGATGCCAAGTGGTCCATCCAGTTTCATTCCTTTGTTGAGACTTTGCAGTGATTAATACAGTGAGTAGCTGGCTGGGCCACTGTCAGGTTGGCAGGAGTTTTTCCGCCATTGACAATGGTTCCATGGAGATCAGGAGATTCCTAATTCCAGTTATTTTTTCTTGAATTCAGATTCCACAATCTGCCAAGACCGAATTGGAACCAGGACTTCAGTCGTTTGTTGCAATATTCTGGATAGAAGTTACGTACACCAGGTTTGTTCGCTCACTTTGAAAATCACTTACCCCGGTTTTGTTTCTTTGTGAAACACTGTCCATCATCCTCTCTCCTCCATCCTTCTCTCCAACAACCAGACTTTTGAGTCCATGGAGTTTCACTGTCACTAAGACTGAGGTAATCGGATATTTTGCTTCCCTCCCTCCCACTAGCCCACCGAGTCAAACTGCATCACCGAGTGTTCCTGGTTTTTGTCCAAAACAGACATCTTTCTCCAATCTCATGTGAAGCCTTATCAGAGCTCATCTTGACCCTTTACCCTAATTTCAGTAAACTATAGACTTTCCAACTCTCTTTCCTCCTCCTCCTCCTCATCAGTCCCCCTCACCGATTCACAGATATTGTTCCTTGTTCTGTCTTTTCTGGTTATGTCCTTCTCTCCCAAAATCCTGCTCCATCTGCACTCTCCCTTTCCTTTCTGAATTCCTTGCATTTGGTGTCCTTAGTCCCTCCTGTATCTCACCTACATACTGCCAGGAGGTGACATTGTGCAAAAGCACCATGTTAGGTTTCACATGGACACTGACATTGCCCAGCTCTCCCTCCCCATCATCCCTCTCCATTACTCCACTGTTATTCCGTTATCAAACTTCTTACCACATTCACACTACTCAATTAGCTGCAGTTTCCTCCGACGAAACATTGTAATGGTTAAACCCGTGGCCTGATAAATTACTTTCCATTACTGCTGAGCCTCTCCCTCTCACTGAGAACTCTCTTAGGCAGAACTACACTCTTCACAGTATTGATGTCATATCTGACCCCAAGCTGACCTTCTGATCAGGCATCTACACAATCACAAACACCAGGAATTCCAATCTCTTGAACGTTGTTTATCTCCTCCTCACCCCAGTTCCATTGCTTCTTCCCCGCGTCTGTGTCGCCTTACATTTGATGAATCTGAAACGGAACCCTTGATTCCGTGAGAGAGCCGGAATTTGGTTTCAGACTCCCCTATGGTGGGAAACTATTTATCTTGTCAAAACCCTTAAGAATCTGGTGGTGGGATCTGATTGTAGGTGATGGAACTTGCAGAGAATGATGTGTTGTATCTGGGTGGAAGGTAAGGACTTGGGGAGGATTCTATCTTGCAGTTGGAGGTGTGGGTTTTAAAGGCAGAGATGCGTGAAGTGGAGGAGACACATTCGATGGTATTGATCATGTGGGATGGAAAATTGCGGTCCTTGAAATACGGGGCCATTTGGTATGTTCAGGATTCAGTGGAACACTGCAGTAAGCATGAGACAGAGACGTTGGCCAGGGAACAGGCTCATGTGTTAAAGTGACAGGCAGCTGGAAGCTCAGGGTCTGTTTTTGCAGCAGAACGTAGATCATCAGTCGCCATTTCCGCCACCACCACTGAAATGCTGCCAGACACAGGTTGCTGTCTTCTCCATTAACAACTATGCACCCTCCCAGCCAGCTCGTGATCCATTCCTTTGTCTTTCCAAATGTTCCAGTCTCTCTTTGAGTTCTGTCCCTGCCTAGTATTAACTCGTAAACCCCTATCTCCTACAGAACAAAGAAACTTGTCAGGTTAGTTGAATTGGCCAAGCTAAATTTCCCATAATGCTCAGGGATGTGTAGGTTCGGTGCATTAGTCAGGTGAAATATACAGTAATAGGGTAGGGGAATGGGTCTGGGAGGGATATGCTTCAGAGGGACGCTGTGGAACTTTTGGGCCGGATGGCCTGTTTCCACACTGTCAGGATTCTAATTTTCCCAGTTCCCATCGGTTCTGAGGAAGGGCCACTGGACAGATTTCTGTTCCCAGATGCTGCCAGACCTGCTGAGCTTTCCCAGCACCTCCTGCTTGTTGTTCCTGATTGACACCATCCATCCACCTTCCGGTTTGATTCAGGCAGGGGAGGATCCCACCACTGACCTCACAATGGGGTCCAGCTGATTGTTGGCAGCTTCGGACCAATAGGAAAAGGTGGTGGGACTGGTGGACCAAGTGGAACCAGCTGGTCATCCAAACAATGGGAGTGAATGAGGGGCGTGGCCAGTGGGATGACACGTCACCAGTAACTCCGCCTGTGCAGTGTCACGTGACTCGGCTGTTGGTGAATGTGGGAGACACAAACAGGGAAGGGGAGAGTGGCCTCGGAGACAGGGAGATAATGAGTCACTTTAGGCTGGGAAGTTTTAATTACACTCTGTGCGGGTCGTTAGTCTGAATTAGAAACTGCCTGCAGTTTGCAGCAGATGGGAAAACGGCTGCGGTCCTGAGGCAGTGATAGTACCTGGGATATGGTCGTCATCTTTATTGGGGGCAAGGTACAGTGAGGCGCATGTGCATGTCCCTTTCCTAGGATGGGGTGGGGCTTACGATTTGAAGAGAGGTATTTACACATCAAGCACATACTATGAGAAAAGTATGTCTTTATATTCTTCCTGTACTGACTGTGAGTTTGGTTTTGTGAATTCATTTCATAGGATATCAATTCAGAATAATTGAGGCTGGGATCTCAAAGTTTTTACAGTCATTGGAGTCATCAGGATCTGAATATCATTGGCATTTAACTGTGGAAGGAGAAAGGTTTGTCTGTTCTGTCTGTGGGAAAATATCTCCAATATTTTTGTTAAGCAGAAAGATGTACAAATTCGTGATTGGATCACCCTTTGTGTGTGTGCACTGTTCTGGGCCCTGCAGCTGAGGAAGGAGATATTGTCCTGAGAGAGAGCACAGATTTATCCAAATTACACCTCGTCTCTTTGTAAGAACTGTCTGATTTAGACCCAATCACCCACTTCATGATGTTAACCTGTCAACTTCATATTTTCAATTCCCTGCAAACTTCCCATTAAAAATCCTTTTGGACTCAAATTCCAGTACCTTTTCAGGTGGAATGTTCCAGATTCTGACAACTGTCTGTTCATTCAGAAACTGCTCTGGTCAATGTTGACTCTGGGATTACAAGGGACTGAATTGAAAGATAAGATGCTGTTCCTGAGCTCCCATTGAGATGCATTGGAACAGTAGAGGAGGCTGAGGGCAGTGTAGGTATGAGCAGACAATGACAATGACAGGGCTGCACTGTGAGGGCTGCTTGGCTCAATGAGAGTGTTTTGGAGTTGGGTGTAAACAGACTGATGTGAGACAGGGAAACGGTGAAGCTGAAACTCCGTTTTAGTTCAGGCTGTTCAGAAATTCACATGGTCCCAATGGGAACCGCCAGTTTTTAAGTGATACCTGCGGAGTATTTGTTAACATTTTTAATGTATTTTTAGTGAGGGCAGTTGAGAGTTAACCACATTGCTGTGGGTCTGGAGTCACATGTTGGCAGACCAGGTGAGGATGGCCATTTCCTTCCTGACAGGACATGAGTGAACCAGATGGGTTTTCTAACAATCGACAATAGTTTCATGATCATCATTCGCCTTTTCATTCTAGATTGTATTGGATTCCGATGCTGCCATCAGCCATGTTGGGATTCTAACCCTAATCCTCGGAACACTGCACATATCACTCATCTGGCAGGAATACCATTAAGCCATTGCCTCAATTTTTAGCAATGTTTAAAAGAAAGTTCCATCATTCTACGTGTACAATGTGAGATAAAATACTGCAACGTCCATGTGTCAGCCTCTCCACAAGGTCAATCAACACAAATTTGTTTGGGGGCGAAATATTACACTTTTTTGGGGGGTGGGGTTTATTAAACAAAAATGAATCCAAATAAAAATCTGATGGCACGGACATGTAATTTCTGAAGCCGGAGGGGGATTACAGAGACAGGGAGGGTTGTGGGGCCGGAGGAGGATTACAGAAACAGGGAGGGTTGTGGGGCCAGAGGGGGATTGTTGTCCAAACATCACTGTGGTGTACATGGACTGCAGCATTTCAGGGAGGCGGTTAACCACCACTTTCTCCAAGACAAGTAAAGGTGGCCAATAAATACTGGTCTGGGCAGCAAAGGCAACTCGCAGTGAATAAAACCAAGCAGTGGCCTCTCTGAGCTGACTGGCTGTGAGGTTAAAAATCTCTCTGGAAATGGAGTGGGCAGAGAAGAGAAACAGTGACATTTCACAGCTGCCCTCAGAGAGACCTCACCCTTGGAAGTACTCGAGCCGGGGATCAGCTCAGTGCGTTTCATTCTCTTCAAACATCAATATTAGACGGTTTTATTTTATTAAATCTACAATAGTGAGTCAGGTGAGGATTTCTTTTTAATGTCTTACAGTCTCTTGAGTAAATATTTAAGATATGAAATGTAAGCATTGCTATTCTCGGGCAGTATTTTTTGAGCAGTTAGACTGTGTCTTTGTCATGGTCTGTAGACTGTTAAGGCGGAGAGATGACCTGTTGTTGAGTAATGTGCTGTTCCTGTCGGATGTGGAAGATTAGGGAGAGTTTCAATGATCCTGATGATTACGTCTGCACGAAATGTGATTGAAAATCCTATTGGAATGCATGGATTGGTGGAGGAGTGATTAAAGACAGTGATGAATTGACAGGAGCCGGAGAGTGTGATAGGTGGCAGTTTCAGGATTGCAGGATACTGCAGATACAGTCAGGTAGATGGGTTACCTCTAGGAGAGCTCGGAGGGGTAGGTCGGTACTGCAGTAGTCTCCTGTGGCTATCCGCATCTCAGACAAGTACACTATTTTGGAAAATGTGGTGGTAATAGTCTTTCAGGGGAATGTAGCACTGACAGCCAAGTTACTGGTACTGAGACTGGCTTCTAACATAATGTGAGGTATATCCAGTTCCACACGATCGATTGTGATAGGGGACTCTCTAGTCAGGGACACAATCTGCCATTTCTGCAGGTGAAAGTGAGAGATCAGAATGGGGTGGTGCTGCCCTGGTGCCAGTGTCAAGGAAGTCTCTCAGAGGGAGCAGAATACTCTCAAAAGAGAAAATAACCAGTCGGAGGACATTGTACATTGGTACCAATGGCATAGGAAGGGGAAAGCATGGGGTCCTGACGAGCAGGTAGATTTGCTAGTGCCACTCGGGAGGCATTAAACTAGTGAGGGAGTCGGGGTAATCCTCATGAGATAGTGAGGAAAGAGGTGAGTCTGAGGCTGGTACTGTTCACCGGTCAGACTGTCAAGGCAGGCAAGAGCAAGGCACAGAATGAGATGCGACGGACCAGTTGCACTGCATTTATTTCAGTGCAAGAGACCTGACAGGTCAGGCAGGTGGGCTCAGGGTATGGTTTTGAACATGGAACTGGGATATTACAGCAATTACAGAGGCATCACTCAGGCATGGATAGGACTAGCAGCTTAATGTTCCAGGGTATAGATGCTATAGCAAGGATAGAAAGGGGGCAACAGAGCAGGCAGAAATGTGTTTTTGATTATGGATTATGGCTGGACTTCGGGAGGATATTCTTGGGAGTACATCCAGGCAAGGTAATTGGTTGGTACTGAGAAATAAGAAAGGGATGACCATCTTACTGGGATTGTGGTATAAACTCTCTCCCAATATTCAGCGGGGAATTGAGACACAATTTTACCAGGAGACGTCAGTTATCTGTAAGAATAATATGGATGCAATGATAAGTGGTTTTAACTTTACCAACATAGCCTCGGAGTGCTGTAGTGTTAAGGGCTTGGATGGAAAGGTATTTGTTCAGTGTGTACGAGAACGTTTCTGATAGAGTTTGTAGGATGTACCTACTAGAGAAGGAACAAAACCTGACCTGTTTCCGTTATTCATTCACAGGATGAAGCTGTCACTGGCTCGGCCAATATTTATTGCTGCGTTTACCCAGAGGGCAGTTAAGAGTCAACCACGTTGCTGTAGGTCTGGAGTCCCATACAGACCAGACCAGGGAAGGATGGCATTTTTCTTCCCTACAGGTCATGAGTGAACCATATGGGTTTTTCCAACAATTGACAATGGATTCCTTGCCGTCACTAGATTAGTTTTTTCCAGATATTTATTGAATTCACGTTCTCCCGTCTGTCGTGGTGGGATTCAAACCCGGGTCCCCAGAACGTTATCTGGGTCTCTGGAGTAACTGTCTAGTGATAGTTTCACTCCGTCATCGCTGCCTCTTAGGAAATGAGGCAGGGTGAGTGACTGAGGTTATTAGTGTGGGAGCACATCAGCACCAAAGATCCCACAGTATTGTGGCTCAGAGGTTAGTGCTGCTTCCTCAGCACCAGGGACCTGGTTTTGATTCCAGCCTCGGGCGACTGTCTTTGTTGGAGTTGGCACATTCTCCCCAGTGTCTTTGAGGATTTCCTTCGGGTGTTCCAGTTTGCTCCCACAGCCCAAAGATGTGTAGGTTAGTTGGATAAACCATGTTAAATTTCCCATAGTGTCCAGATGCAGTAGGTGAGGTTTTGGGATGTGCAGGCAAATCTCTGACTGATGTGAAAAGATCCCTTTGTTGTCTTGGATAGAGGTCAGATGGAGGTGTGGCCACATGTTTTACATCTCCCATGGCGGCGAGGGAGGGTCAAGGGTGTTGTGCATGGGTGGTGGGAGGGTGTGGACCGAACATGGGAGGTGCAGAGGGAATGGTCTCTGGGGATTGCAGATAGAGGTGGGGAGGGACATATGTCTCTGGAGGTGGGGTCTGACTTTAGGTGGCAGAAATAAGAGGTTAATGTGCTGTACCTGGAGATTATTGGGGTGGAAGGTGAAGACCGCAGGTTTGTATTCTTTATTGTGGCTGGAGGGGTGAAGTAAAGGCGGAGGTGCGGGAAGTGGAGGGTATGTGTTGGAGGGTATGTGTTGATCAAGTCAGAGGAAAATTACGGTCCGTGAAGTAGGCCTTTCTGGGATGTCCTGGAGTAGAATCCAAAGAGATTAAACAAATATATCACAGACAAAAGATTAACTGGACCAGAGAATAGGACCCCTTAAAGGTCAACAAGGCTGTCTATGGAACCACAGGGGGTGCGAATGATATGCAAATATTTCACGTCATTTTTACTGTAGAAGAACATGGAAGCTCGAGAGTTTGGAGAAATAAACAGTGATAACTTGAAAAGTGTCCATGTTACAGAAGATGTGGTACTGGATGTCTTAAATCGCATCAAGGTGGATAAAGCCCTGGAACCTGATCAGGTGTATCCTGGAACTTTCTGGAAATCTTGGGAAGTGATTGTTGGGCCTCTCCTGAGGTATTTGTATCGTTGATAGTGACAGGTGAGGTGCCATTATTTTAAAAAAGTGGTAAGGAGAAGCCATGGAACAAGAGAACAGTGAGCCTGAAGTCAGTGGCAGGCAAATTGTTGGAAGGGATTCTGAGGGACAGGATATCCATCTATTTTGGAAAGGTAAGGAATGACAGGGAGAGTCAATGTGGATTTGTACATGCACAATTGTGTCTCACTAACTTGAGTGAGTGTTTTGAAGTGACAAAGTAAATTGATTAAGCCAGGCGGTGAATGTTGTTTATATGGACATTCAACAAGGTTCCACAAAGCGGACTGGTTAGCAGGTTAGATAACATGGAATGCAGGGCGAGCAAGCCATTACAAAACTGCCTTGAAGGTAGGAAACAGAGGGTGGTGAAAGAGGGTTGCTTTGCAGACTGGAGGTCTGTGAGTAGCAATGTGCTGCAAGGATGGATATTGGGACCTTAAATAAATGACTTGGATGTGAATATATGAGGTGTGGTCTGGAGGTTTACAGAAGACACCAAAATTGGGGGTGTAGTGGACAGTGAAGAAGGTTAGTTCAGAATACAGCCGGATCTTGATCAGATGGGCCACTGGAGCAAGGAATGGCAGACGGAGTTCAGTTTAGGTAAATGTGAGCTGTTGTATTTTGGAAAGGCATATCAGGGCAGGACTGTTACACTTAATGGTAAAGTCTTGGGGAAAGTTGCTGAACAAAGGGACCTTGGAGTACAGGTTCATAGTTCCTTGAAAGTACAGTCACAGGTAGGCCGGGTAGTGAATGCTGCGTTTGGTACGCTCCGTGTTATTGGTCAATGCATTGACTGCAGCTGGTGTGATACCGTACTGTAGCTGTACAGGATATTGATGACAGCTCTTCTGGAATTCTGTTTTCAGTTCCAATCTCCCTGTTCTTTGAATCAGACATCTGATTGGGTACATGAAGAGGGAGGATTTAGAGGATAAGGGTGAACCGCTGGCAAATGGGACTCCATTAACGCTCTCCGTTATTGGTCAATGCATTGAATACAGAAGCTGGGATGCCATATTGTGGCTGGTCAGGACATTGATTACCCACTTCTGGAATTCTGTTTTCAGTTTGAATTTCCCTGTTCTGGGAAGGATGTTGTGAAACTTGAGAAGGTTTGGACAAGATTTACAAAAAAGTTGCCAGGATTGGAGGATTTGGTGGATAGGAAGGGGCTGAATAGGCTGGGGCTATTTTCTCTGGAGAGTTAAAGACTGAAAGGTGACTTCATGGAGATTTATAAAATCTCGAGGGGCATGGATAAGATGAGCAGCCGGGGTCCTATTTCCACAGGTTAGGTGGGTCCAAAACTAGAGCACATGGGTTTAAGTTGAGAGGGCAAAGATTTAAAAGGGATCTAAATGGCAATGTTTTTAAGCTGAGTGTGGTGTGTGTATGGGAGGGGCTACCAGATGAAGTAGTGGAGGCTGAAAAAATCACAACATTTAAAAGGCTTCCAATTGGGTACATGAATAGGAAGGGTTTTAATGGATGTAGGCCAATAGATGGTAAATGGGAATCCATTAGTTTAGGATTCCTTGTTGGCACGGACGAATTGGAACGAAGGTCTGTTTCTTTGATCTTAATATATTAAGATGCATTCCTCTCTTTTGTGGAGAGCTAGCTGAAGCACAGATAATTAACCTTGGAGCTGAGAAGGTGAAGCAGTGTTTTCGACCTGGTGCAGATTTGATTCCATGGTTTTGAATTTGCAGTCAGAGAGAGGAATTGTTAACACTGTCACAATTTTTAGTAACTACTTCCAAGTAATTGGCAAATAATACAAGGCGAAAATGTGAACACTATTTTACTCAGTAAGTTCTGAGCATCTGGAACAGTCTGAAGGACACAGATACAGCAGGTATTCTGAAACAGACTTGGAATTTTACTTTTAAGTAAAGATTTGCGGGGATATGGGCACATGGGAGGGGACTTGGGACAGATTTGCAGCATCTCCAGAGGGAGAGAGTATAGCCCCAAATGTGCTGAATAGCCCCAAGCCCCTGTACTCTGTGATACTGCCCCATTCACTGTGAATGATGAAGCTCATCCAAGGGCAGGGAGAGGGATTAGCCCTCCACTCTCATCACAATGGGGCCTGGCTTGATTAACGGCAGCTCCAGACCAATAGGAGGAGAGGCTGTGTTGTCCTGCAGCCAATGGGATTGAATGAGGGGTGTGACCAGCAAGACAACACCTGTCCATGAGCTGTGCAGGTGCAGTGTCACTGGGTGGGGGTGGGAGAGACAGCAGAGACTGGGACAGAGGCTGTTGGACCTGAATTACAAACTCCCGGTAAATTAAAATCAAAAGAACTGCAGATGCTCTAAATCAGAAACAACCAGGAGGTTCTGGAAAAGCTGAGCAGGTTTGGCAGCATCTGTGAAGAGAAATCAGAGTTGAAGTTTAAGATCCCGTGTCCCTTCCACAGAACCGATGTTACTGAGGAAAAAAAATAGTTGATATGCAGAAGATCGTGTGGGGGAAGATAAAAGGAGTAAAGGATAGGTTGGAATATAGTGAGAAGAACGGTTGGATAAAGGAATGGATAACGATCTGGCTGGGGGAAGGTGACTAGCTGTTAATGGAGACTGTTAGTGTCTAACCATAGGTAGTGTGTAATGGCAGGCTGTGAGAACAAGGCCTGGTGAGTGAGGTAGGGGGCTACGACATGAGGTTGTTAGCCTATGGTTATCCACTAACTGTCTCCATTGTAAGCTGTTGCCCGCATATATCACTCCACGATTGGAGCTGCCGAGGACACAAACCTTTGGAATATCCTCCCTAACCCCCCTCTGTCTGCCTTAAAGATTTATCTAAAATCCTTCTCTTTAATCAACGTTTCCATCATTCATGAAGCATTTTAGGAGATTTGTCAATGTGAAAGGCTCCATGCAATGCTGGTAGTTGTTGTTAATGTCTAACATTAGGAGAAACAGGGATGAGCACTCTCTCTCTGATGCCTGATGAACAGCAGCAAAATCAGGAAGCACTGAGCATGCTCCAGCCCACAATGGGCCTCGGATTATTGATGTCAACACAGGACCAATAAGAGTGGGGGGACGAGGCTGGAGGACCAGGATGTGCCAGTTGGTCCTTCAACCAATTGGAGTGAATGAGGGGCGGCACAATACTCAACCACGTGATAAGCTTCACAGAGAGTTCAGGAAGCAATGCATTCTGGATGGTTGTCATCAGAGGATTCAAACCCTCTTTCCCACACCACCTCTCACCCCCTGCAGTGGACGCAATGTCGGACTCATTGATTTGGTTCTTAGTCTGCAGACAGGAGCTAGGACACTGAATTCAAAGAGAGGAGAGCCAGTGTCAGAACTGGGTGTGGAGGAAAGGAGTGGGGAGATTATTTGGATTTCGGTCACAAAAGAAAGAAATTGTGAGACAGAGATTTAAAGCTTCGGGGGAACGAGGAAAATACAGTTTAATACTATAGTTTTCTTATTAATTTCCATCCTGTATTAACAATGGTAACTTGTTTTCTCTGTTGTCGAGTACTGAAAGGGTGGATTTGAACTTCATGTTTAGATCTGATAGTTACTTGATCCGTGCCGATCTGAATATCATTGGCCTTTTCATGTGGAAAGAAAGGTGTGTATTCTGTCCGTGGGTGAATATTTCAAATCTGTGTGGCTGGGAAATATTTAGTGAGACACAGCCAAGTCCATGTCAGCATGGTGACTGGGGAGAGAGATTTCATTGGTTTTGGAAATTCTGAAAAATCATGGCACATCTCCCAGGAACAATTAAGCCACAGCTTTGCTTTGTAGAAGGACAAGTCTTTAATTAACCATGCAACCAGAAAGACACAAGGATACCTGCACCACGGGAATCACTATGAAAACAGGATTGTTGTAAAGGAGTTCATTCTCGATCATGGATTGTAATCCATTGGCGTTGTCCCATCGGTTCCAGCGCCGTGGGGAAACACTGGAAATATGATGAATGCAGTGTAGGTTTCAGTTATTAAACTGTAAAAAGTGCAGAACAATTTACAACGATGTTTTCAGGGCTCAAGGTTCTGAGCTATAGGGAGAGGTTGGACAAGTGAGGATTTTATGTTTAGAGCAGAGGAAACAGGGGGTTCTTTTCTAGATGTGTATAAGACCATGAGGGGCATGGATAAGGTGAATGCATTCAGTCTTTTTCCCAGGGAATCAAGGACTGGAGGGCATCAGTTGAAGGTTAGAAGAGAAAGAATAAAAGGGAAGCTGAGGGGCAACTGTTTTACACAGAGGGTGGTATGTATATGGACTGAGCTGCCAGTGGAAGTGGTTCAGGGAGGAACACTCACAACAGGTAAAAACATGGATAGGAAAGGGCCAGAAGCAGATGGGCCAAGTGCAGGGAAATGGGGTTAGTGTGGATGGACATTCTGGTCGGCACGGGCCAGTTTGGGCCAAAGGGCCTGTCTCTGCTGCAGGATGCTATGACTCTAACTGCATCTGCTATTTCTCCCACTAACTCTGTTGGTATCCTGAGACGTATTCCATCAGGGCAAGGAGACTTGTGTACATTTAGCTCCGTTAGCTTGCCCAGCTCTAACTCTTTCATGATAATGGTTGTTTCTTGGTCCTCACCTTCCCAGTCTCCTTATCAATTACTGGCATGTTCTTCGTATCCTCCACTGTGAAGACTGACTGCTGTGTACTCATATTCCTGAACCCTGCTGGATAGCAATAACTAGGTACAGAACACTGAGAGGTCTTCTTTGAGCATTTATTGATGAGACATTGCCGTTACCTGGATAGTGTACATGCAAAACGCATTTAGGCAGTATCAGGTAACTCCCCGCCTGTCCGATGTACAGCTCCCATTCTTATACATTTGTGGTTTGGGACTTTGAATAGAGATTGTCTCTCAGTGTTATCTCCATGGCAACGGCAGTTAGAAAGTCTCGTTCAGTTCAGCAGTTTGTGGTTAAACCACACACTCCTCCCCCCCACGCTCCCGTGGCTCCCTCAAGTATCTGACAGATGCTTCAGTTTCAGTCGGGCTATCTATCAGGATTCTGATGTTAAGGAGCTGGTGTTGGAGCGACGTGGACAAAGTTATAAATCACACAACAGGTTATAATCCAACAGGTTTATTTGGACGAACAAGCTTTTGGAGTGTGCAGTGAATTTTAACTTGATCAGGATTATCTCTATGGTAACAGGTAAGTGTTTTAACAATCACAGAGGCCATATGTTCCCCACACAGTAGGTTCCTCTCTAGCAGTGTAAGCTGCTATTCTGGCCCTGGGGACAGCTACTCATCACTTTTCTCCCCAATCCCATCTAGCTTTCTGTCGAACTTTGAAGGTTTTTCTAATCTCCTAGTTTCTCCTTGGTCTTTGCCAATCTGTATGCCTTCTATTTCAATTTGATGGACTCCCTTATTTTCTTAGCCACCCATGGCAGATTACTCCTTTTCCTACAGTCCTTCCTTTTCACTGATATATACTTTTGCTGAGCGCTTCGAAAAATTGCTTTGATATTCCTCCACTGTCCGTCAACTGTCCCAGAATAAAGTCTTTGCTGCCCGTCTACATTAACCAAATCCTGCCTCATCCTGTTGTAGTCTCCTTTGTTTAATCACTGGATTGGATTTAATCTTCCCGCTTTCCAACTGTATTCTAAATTCATCCATACTTATCATAAGTCCTTTGTCAGATTACGAGGTGAGGTGATGGTTCCTGGGTGTTTTGGGCTTTCATTATCAGCGACCGTGGGTTTGTAATAAAGTACAGGATAGATATTCCCAACAGAGTATTCTGGACGGTGTGAATGTCCTACACAGTCTAAAACCATAAATCACTGTCTCCTCTCAGTTTAAAATTGCAAAATCATTATCTCCCACACGCTTCCTCACTATCTAAGTTTGGAACACTAATCCACCTGACTATCCTGCTTTTTCCAAAAATTTCCTTTGTTGAAGGTGGTGAGTTTTGGATTCAGCTTTCCAGTTATTACCATAAGAAGATAAGCACTGGGCACAGGAGAGTCAATGCCGCCCTTCGAACCAGCTCCACCATTTAATACGGTGATGATTGAGCTCACCTCGGTCTCAGCTGGATTTTCCCACCTGCTCTCTCTCTCCCTTCATCCCATTGCAAATTCAACATCTGTATCTCTTCAGTAAATTTGCTCATTGCCCTGGCATCCAGCGCATTTAGAATAGCGAAATCCACAGATTCACAACATATCGAAATAGGTACATTCTTCTTCATGAGAATAGAATAGAGCCTTTATAGTGCAGAAACAGGGTATTGACCCATCGAGTCCACACCCTATGATGAGCATCCCATTCCCTGTAACCCTGCATTTCCCGTTGTTAATTGCCTAATCGGCTCACACATGGGCACAGTGGGCAACTTGGCATGACCAATCCACCTAACCTGCACATCTTTGAACTGTGGGAGGAAACTGGAGCACCAAAGAAAACCATGCAGACATGGGGAGAATGTGTAAACTCTACACAGTTTCCTAAACCTGGAATCAAACCCAGGTCCCAGACGCTGTGAGGCAGTGCAAGCCACTGATCCACCTCTGCTTAAAATCTGCTGCCCCTTATTGGCTGAATGTATATTCCTTACCTCAGAAATCGGGTTGTCTAAGCGGATGTCTCAGTACAACCCTGTGACAGCCCACATGTCCTGTGTGTCTGAATGGATATCCTATACACAACACCCTCCAGCCCACACTTTCTTTCATTTTCCAGAGACAGGTCTCCAGAGGCTTCATTGGGATGACAACTCCCACAATTCCTGAGGCAGGGACCACACGTGTGCGGGGAAACCCGGCACTGTACAAAAACATGTGCTCTGGCGTAACTAGTGTAAAGTTTTTCACACTGATTGGCTGGTGGAAGGACTAATCTGCTTATAGTATTGATCTGTTTGGGGGGGGGGGGTCAAAATGTCACCACACTCACATGGGTCCAAGTTCCATCCCCAATTCCTCATAACACTGGGAATAGACCAATGGGAAACAAGGAAGTATCTGACCTATTCTCCCAGAGTGAAGGTTCCTCTTCTGTCCAGGATCTGACACCACCCTTTCTGTTTCCTTGTGTTTCATTCTGCTGTTACATTATTGACTTGCAGCAACTGAAGGGAAAGGAAGTGAACCCAGAAAGGGTGCAGAGTCTAACCAGGACAGGAAGTGGTGGCAAGGATCTGTTTATCAGCAATTCCCTGAGAATGTGGAGGGTGTACACTAGGGAGTAGCAGAGTCAGAATGGTGGGAGAGAGAAAGTGGCTGGAGGGATACAGCTTTGGGGGAAGAAAGGGGAAAAAGATATTCCAGACAAACTAGAATTGTCTGTCCTGAATTTCTAATCTGTACATATTCCTTTATACACGGTGAGGATTTGCAGACTGAAATCTCAAAATCATGTGCCAATCATGATTAAGTTAAACAGAATTTGACAAACCAACCATGGGGAATCACTCGTCCAAAATCCTGCAACACTCTTCCTCCCAGCATTGTCGGTCTCTCTGCACCAAATGGACTGTGAATGGTTCAAGACAACAGCTCTCTACCATCTTCTCAAGGGTAACTAGAGATGGGGAATAAATGCTGGCTGAGCCAGTGATGCCCATATCCTGGAAATGGTTTCTATCTCTCGTTGCTGAACCCCAGTTAATGTTACTGCAGGATGATGAGGGATGCTGAGTGCATCCTCCAGGAGGCAGCACCATCACATTACCCCTGCCTACACCCACACAGTAACACAGCAACGTCACTGGTACAAAGGGCAGTGAAGCCAAAGGAGGATTTCGATATAGTTCTTCGAGGTAAAGTCATGAAAGTGTATTGGAACACAGCAGAAACAGCCGTTTCCCATTTAATGGTGGAGCAGGATTGAAAGGCTGAATGGCCTCCTGCTGCTATCTCCCAGGTATATATATAGTCATGGAGCCCGGGTAGGAAGGAGTCGGCAGGGATTCTCCAGGAGATTGCACTTCCACATCCGGTTTCAGTGAGGGAAGGTTTGATGGATTTTATTTAACTATTGTCTTTTACATTTAAAAAAAAACAAATTTGCAAACCTTGTTACAGTTTATTCCAGAATAAATAAAAGTAAATGAATTGAAACTGTCTGAATATAACAGTTTTTAAAATTTCAAGTGCCCTTTACAACAAAATCCTGTCTCCTCCTGGACACCATCACTTTCCAGCTACTCATACTCCAGGGAAATATTCCCTCCCTGTCTGAACCTTTGGTTTGATTTAACTGCTTTTTGGTTCTCATTCTGTGAGGTGTGAAATGTTCTTTTCCCCCCATTTCTCCGATCCAGAAGTGTTATCACACACAGCTGAGCAATCTTCCATTTCGCTATTTTGCTTTTGGTTAATCACCCGCAGTAAACCACCCGTGTAACCAATTGAATATTTATTAGCAAGGCCCATGACGGGCAAAGCAAACCATTACAAGTGACAGAGTGGGAAGGGACTCAATCAAAGTACAATTGAGGGGGAGGGGGCAGCGGTGGAAGTAAAGCACTATAAGACCATAAGACATAGGAGTGGAAGTTAGGCCATTCGGCCCATCGAGTCCACTCCGCCATTCAATCATGGCTGATTGACATTTCAACTCCACTTACCAGCGTTCTCCCCGTATCCCTTAATTCCTCGAGACACCAAGAATCTATCAATCTCGGCCTTGAAGACATTTAGCGTCCCGGCCTCCACTGCACTCCGTGGCAATGAATTCCACAGGCCTACCTACTGCATCCCCTGCGGTGCCCACCTCTATCTGAAGGCATCAAGGGCATTATACACACCACATGCTCCTTCTTCAAGGACTCCCTGCAATGTAGCCTTTATCCACAATCATAGAACAGAATCCCGACGGTGCGGAAAGAGAGCATTGACCCATCAAATCCCACCGACCATCCGAAGAACATCACGCCCAGAGCCCTCCATCCCTGTATCACTGCATTTCCCAATGCTGATCCACCTGGTCTGCACAATCCTGGACACTGGACAATTTAGCAGGACTGGTCCACCTAACATGCACATGTTTGTACAGTCATTACTACAATTCCCAACACCAGCTCTCCAGCCAGTTCTCCTGAACTTCTAAATTTGGACTCATGCCCAAATTACCTCAGTAATGTGTCTTTCTCTCATTTGTTTCTGAAAGTAAATTAGGAACATTTTGAATAACTTTACGCACTTTACCAGAAGAACCCACACCTATTCTATCATTTACAAGTTTTAACTCATGAGAAATTTGTTACCTGCTCCAATGACAGTTATAATGCTCTGACCACTTCTACAGAGCCAGTGCAGGTCAATTCTAACAATTATCAATAGTTTGTACCTAAACAGGATGCCCCCACAACAGGAAGTACTCTGACACTCAATACCCTTAAGTTGTGTTTTTTCTTAAAGCCCCTCATGTGTCCGGCAATCTGGCAATACAATTGACGATATTTTATACAGTAACCTTACAGTCTCAATTGCCATTTCCAGTCCATGAAGCAGCCAGTAACATGCATCAGTGAATTGAATTCTAACCACAGTATTGCTCTGGCTGGAGTGAATGAGGAGTATGAAACTGTCTTCTCTGCATTATCTAAAATGAAACACTTGAACAAAATTCTTCAAGAGCTCGATAGGACAGACACAGGAAGGATGTGCTCCCTGGCTGGTGTGTCTGGAATGAAATCAACACTGACTGTGGTATCTTTACCCAGCATCCCCTTTAGCTGCATAAATGTTTAAGATGTATTTGCTGCTCTTATTCCACTCTCTTGATCACTCCGGTTTGCAACTGCTGTAGTGTTGGGGTCCATGCAAATTGATAACATTTAATTCAATCCATCCCAAAACCCCTCTGTTTCTGTGTCTCACTTTAGTTCACCGAGACCGTCATTCAATCTGACCTCTTTACAAACCCTGCCCTGATATTTCCTTAGAGGGCTCAGAATGAAATGTTCACAGAATTATTACTGCGCAAAAGGAGGCGATTGGCTCATCAGCTCTCCAAAGGGTCACCTCACTGAATGCTGTTCTTCTACCTTTACCCCATAAACCTTCCCATTCGTCCTCTTCCAATAACTGTTCAATTCTATTCTCTTCATTGTACCTGGCTCCACCACAGTCTTTGGCAGTGCATTACTGACCATAAACATTCTCTGCATGAAAACGTCACATGTTATTCCTTTGTCAATCTCTCTTCATCGGTGCCTCCTCATTGTTGATTCTTTCATGAATGTGAACAGTTTGTCCTGATCTACTCTCACTAGACCCCTTTTGGAGGTATCTTTACCCAGTATCCCCCGGGATGGTGGATATCATCTCCCCCGGTCACAGGAGACTAGTACGAGACCATTCAGGTGCTCTCACTGTGGGACTGGGTTCAGGACACCATCCTGCCTCACTGTACTCCAGGAAATATACACTGGGGATAGGCCATTCACCTGCTCGGAGTGTGGGAAGCAGTTCACTCAGATATCCAGCTTGATGAAACACCAGCGAGTTCACAAGTAACCACGGCGATTGGGTTTGTTTTGTTTGTTCATAGTATCATGGCATCACTTGCTGGGGCAGCATTTGTCATCCATTCTGACTGTGCAAGAGATGGTTCAGAGTGAACCCCATTATTCAGGGTCTGGATTCACATGCTGACTGGACCAGGTCAGAATTAACAGTTTCCCAGGCCCAAAGACATGAGGAGTTGATTTCTGGTGTATTATCCTATTTCGCAAATAGTAATGAATAATGTTTGCAGTTGAATTAAAAGTGAAAGACCAAAATGGGTTTTATTCTGATTGAGTACTTCCTCCTGTTTTCTCAGTTATTATTGATAATCGCATTCCTCTCGCACCAGAACCCGTTCCAGAGAGTGTTACAGAACAGGCAGAATGGTCAGCTGCAGCTGGTCACCTGACCGGTTACTAGTCCCAAAGGTTCACTCTCCACAGATGCTGCCAGTTCTGTTGAACGTTTTCCAGCAATGTTTGTTTTTGTTTCTGATTTCCCAGCATTTGCAGATCGTTAGTTTTTCAATACTCATCTTGTCTGTTGCAGAGGAGTTTATTGATTAATTTTGAGGGTTTTGAAAATTGCAAGTTAAGCAACAAATCTGCGATGATCGATTGAGTGGCAGAGCAGTGTTGAAGGGGTGAATGGCCGCCTCCTGTTCCAATGTAACTTGTCCATCTGCAGCTTGTGGTAACATTTCCCCTCACTGCTCACTTCACATCCATGTCTAACACACTGTTCCTGACTGAACAAACCTCCTGTGCTTGAACAAAACTTGCTCATGTTCAGTGGCTCCCTGTCTGGCCACCCGGGTTTAACTCTCATCATGGAATGCTGTCGTATATTACTGCGGGAATGCTCACAAAGGACTCAGCCTGGAGTCTGTATCCCCTGGGATCCAAAAACCCCATTTATTTCCTCCTTCCTCTCTCATTCTGGCTATTGAATTCTCAGTTTCAATCCATTCTCCTGTCATGCTCTTCAAGATGTCCATGTGGGTGGACTACAGGCAGCTGGGATTTAATAAAGCGAAGTGGGGATTAGGCAGAACCTCGAGGAGAGGCGACAGGAAAGAACATTCTTATTGTAACGGCAGAGTTTCTCCGTGGCCCAGTGAGTGCTGAGATACCTGAGATTATGGGGGAGGCAGATTCAATCAGGAATTTGGGAAAACACTCAGACACTGACCTACCCATCTGATTGTTAACTCAGATAGAAAGACAAAATAATGGTATACATTTAGATAGCAACTTTGACCTGGGGCAGTGAAACATGCTTCAGACCCAACGATTCCAACCTCAAATCTCTCAAACCACAAAAACAATGCTTCCTCCTTATGCCAGGTTGTCCCTCAGCCTCCTCTTTTCTTGAGAATAATATTTTCAGTTGTTCAGCCTTTCCTGGTGATTCTAATCTCTATTTTCCTGTAAGATTTGTGACGAATCCTTTATTATTGTTCTGTTCCTTGTGATTAATGCCAGCTGACCTGTGCGGGTTTAGGTTGGAGTATTTGTTTTACAAATTAATTCTCAGCCTCACATACAGTGTGAAATTGATGTAAAACAGAAGGAAAGGATTGAGTGAGCACCCACAGAAACACAAAGGCAGCGTGTGTACCTCAGCTGAATGAACCTGGCATGAGGAAAACGTGCCGACAATAACAACTAGTTAGAATCACAGAATCCAGTAAGTGCAGAAAGAGGCTATTCAGTCCATCGAGCCTGCAATGACCTGCAGCCATGAACCTGCACACTCCAGGCCATGTGAGCACGGCCAATAGAGCAAACCTGTACATCTGTGGGAGGGTCACAGATTACATCCAAATGCTGGGAATTGTGGATGAAGGCTCACGGTTATGTGACTCTGACACAAATGCTCAGTTTTTAAAAAAAAACAAACTGCAACCAGAAAGATTTCCGATTATCTCTAGTAAGATTTGTGAAGAATCCTTTATTATTGTTCTGTTCCTTGTGAGTTATGCCAGCTGACCTGTGCGGGTTTCGGTGCAGAAAGAGAAAGAGGCTATTCAGTCCATCGAGCCTGCAATGACTTGCTCTCCCACCCTACCCCCATAACCCCACATTTGCCATGACTAACCCAACCGGCCGAACCTGCACACTCCAGGCCATGTGACCACGGCCAATAGAGCAAACCTGTACATCTGTGGGAGGGTCACAGATTACATCCAAATGCTGGGAATTGTGGATGAAGGCTCACGAATATTTGACTGACACAAATGCTCTGTTTTTAAAAATAAAATCTGGGGAAACTGCAACCAGATTATCTCTAGAGGAAGATAAATCAAAACTTGTGCTACTGACTCAGGGGCCACAATGAATGTTAAAGAGGCCTGGGAACCATCAGAAATGTAACAGGTTGTGAGGAAGGTGGGGGTCAGACAAGGACAAAAAGACAGTCTGTCACACGGGGGAAGGGAGGAGAGATTAAACAGCAGAAATGGTACTCCATCAAGGTCAGATGGAATGGAATTAGGGCTGGGAAAGAAACCAGGAAACAAGGTATGCAGCTGTCAAATACTTTGGAAAAACAGATTATAACAACATAGAGGGCAGAGTTCACAGTCTGAAATTGTTGGTCTCATTGGTGAGTACAGAACATTGTAAAGCCTGGGTAGTTCTATTACAGCATCATACATAGGATGGACCAAGTGGCCGCGATCTGTGCTGTAAGTTTCTGACAATTTTTAATCTGACATTTGGAGTTCAAGCCTGATGACTTGAATTGTAAGGAATAATTCTGACTGTGTAAGGCCGTTGGTTGAAAGTCTGTGTTCCAGCTCACCCAATACGATGCAGGCAGGGTGAGAAACTACATTTAGAGATCTTCTGCTCACCAGTTCCTTTCCTTTCTGCTTTTATCTTATTTATTTCTCTCTCATTCACCACCTTGCAGTCTCTGACACACATGTCTCAACTTTGAATCATGATACCAGGATAACCCTGTACCCCGTGTCTCACTACTTTCTAAACAAGCCTTCCATGGGGAACGTTATCAAACACATTGCTGAAATCAATATACACCACATTCACTTCTCTATCCTCACAAACATGTTTGTCACATCCTCAAATAATTTAGTAAGATTTTTGAGGCGTAACCTGACGCTCAAAGCCATGCTGGCCATCTCTAATCAATCTATGCTTTTCCAAATAAATCCTGTCTCTCAGAATCCTCTCCAATAATTTGT
This sequence comes from Hemiscyllium ocellatum, assembly GCF_020745735.1. Classification (NCBI taxonomy): domain Eukaryota; kingdom Metazoa; phylum Chordata; class Chondrichthyes; order Orectolobiformes; family Hemiscylliidae; genus Hemiscyllium; species Hemiscyllium ocellatum. The sequence continues at coordinate 718,367 of NW_026868173.1, read as the reverse complement.
CCACAACTGATGTAAGACTGACTCATCAATGATTCCCAGGATTATCTTGATTGCCTTTGTTGAAAAACAGAATAACGTTTGCAACCCTCCAATCAACTGGTATGACTCCAGTGGATAGTGAGGATGCAAAGATCATTGTCAAAACACAGTAATCCCTTCCCTCGCTTCCCATAACAACCTAAGTTATATCCTTTCTGGCCCAGGGCACTGATCTGATTATAATCATTGATCTGATTATATTTCACTTCACGCTAACATTTATTGGATTTTGAACCACAATAAGAGTTTGCTTTTTACATATATAAAACTTAATTAAAAGTAATCGCATGTTTACGTACAGAAAATAGAATTGACATCTGCTTGTTCCTTCCTTTTTCAATGACTGTTCATTTTGAATTTGTGGAATGTGTACATTGTTGAAAGGAAGGGGAGTTGTCTTCAGCTGAATATTCACATTGAATGACTGATGTATTTTACAAATCAAAGTACAATAATCATACAGGTTTGTCAATTTGTATTTCGAAGAATTGTCATGAGATTCCTGTTTTTTTTAAGTCTATCATTCCTTTATTCTATTGTTATTGTAAAATATTGTTTAATTTCCAGTCCATTACACACAGAAACTACCTAATCAATTCCCATTCAAATTACTGCAATAAACATCTGATTAGATTTCATTTGAGTAACCACATTAAACATAATATTGCAGTCCTGCCGGCCTGAGTGAGAACATTATGGAAGTAGCTTGTGGAGCTGTGGCAGTGTCTCTATTACTAGACTCGAGGGAAGGTTTCAAATCACACCTTCAACAGAAATATATGCAGAGCTGCTCTGAATGTTGATTAGAGAGTACCTAAGCACAGATTGAATTGCTTTTCAATCTAATATTAGATCTGCTTTTGACTATTACATCAATAATCACAAAATCTGATACTTACTTGAGTCAAGTTACCAAGAAATATGTGTTGGAAAATTCGTTTTTGCCACCTTGCTTTTACAAAAGACTGACATCTGTCCCTGTTTTCTCTAACTGTAAGAACTCTAAAGAGGATTTTCACTTTTACGAAAAAAGTGGAGCTGTTTCCCATATAAATTCCCATATAACAGCGCCTGTAGACCCGGGTTCAATTCCCGACTCGGGCAACTGACTGTGTGGAGTTTGCACGTTCTCCCCGTGTCTGCGTGGGTTTCCTCCGGGTGCTCCGGTTTCCTCCCACAGTCCAAAGATGTGCGGGTCAGGTGAATTGGCCAAGCTAAATTGCCCGTAGTGTTAGGTAAGGGGTAAATGTAGGGGTATGGGTGGGTTGCGCTTCGGCGGGTCGGTGTGGACTTGTTGGGCCGAAGGGCCTGTTTCCACACTGTAAGTCTAGTCTAATCAAATTAATGCTTCTTCAACCAACGCCTTTTCAGCTTAGAAAAGGTTTCATAATAATGCTTTACTTTCGGATAGTTGGGTTACCTGTATCTAATTCTGTCGCTTATAAGTTCCTGGAGAATATTTGAAAATGTTGCAGAATTCAATATTCCAAGTAATGAGATTGATCTTTTTTTGTTGCAAAGCGGCAAGTCCAAACAATTGAAACACATTAAACATTATTTTCTCGTGCTATAAATTGGAAATAAAGTTGATATCTTCTTCAGTAAACTAACAAATGCTCCCACCTATTACTTGTCAGTCAGCTGTTTGCCGACTTTGTGACTAAATATTGTGATTCATCTAAATATTACTCTGTCCTTTGATCAAAGTGAATTTGTAATTGTTGTTCAATTTATGAATTGCCAGAAACTTGTTTTTATTTTTCCATTCACCTGTTCATTTTGACCGTAAGGTTGAAATACTTTGAAAATATTCGAGTTTGTTCATTTAAAAATAAGGTTTGCACATCTCTCAAATATATCATTTCTTGTATTATGATTCAAGAATGTTTCCTGGTGGAATTCAAGTAACTTCCAAACATTTGTTCACTTCAAATAAGACCTGTAATACCCAATTATCAATCTGTTGTTAATGTTTCAGCTGGTTACATTGACATTGATTAGGTACTCATTCAGAGAGATCAACTGGCAATTATAAACTATTTGCAGGATTATTGAATTGAAAGAGAGATACAGACGGGCAATCATATTTTGGAAGGAATTGCTTTTTCATTCAAACGTGTCGGCTGTTCAAGAATTCTATATTGTGTTCCATTGGTTTTCTTGTCGAGAAATCAAATTTATAATTCATGTGAATTTTAATGTGTTCTGTATTTGTATCAAATTTAAGAATAAAAAGACGAGAAATTAACATGAAAACTTCAGTGAATAGAAAGCACAGTAAACTAAATTGACAGATGCAACCTTTAGTATTACCTCTGAATATTCAGACAAATATTTCTAATGTCAAAAGAGCATGGTCAGGCAGCATGCGAGGAGCAGAATCGACGTTTTGGACATGAGCCCTTCATCAGGAATCTTTTTTGATGATGGCCGAATGCCCGACAGGCCGATACTCCTGCTCTTTGAACGTGCCTTCCCTTTTCCAATGCTACAGCTTTCCTCACCTTCTACAAATATGTTTAATGAACATGAACTGAAAATGTTAGCATCAGCAGTTGAACAAGACCAAATTGCCACATTTTTTGCAATATTTATAGTGAAAACCTGTTTGAGAACATGCAGAAAATTCGATCGAACAACATCTCTTGCCTTTAGAATCCTTGGCCATTCATGATAAAGAATAACCATGCTTTGAACAATCAATATGGTGTATAACGACTGAACTGAAATACCAGAGGACACTGATTGTATTTATTGCAGGGAATGATAACCAGATCCCTACTGTGATAGTGGTGATTGATCTCCTAGACAATAAAATTTTACTGTGATTATTCCACTGAACAGTAATTAGATGGTCATGAGAATCTTTTTTTGGCTTTATGTACAGTGTTTTGTTTGAACATCGATGTCAGTAACATTGAGATATTTTACAAGATTAACAATTGACACTTAAAGGTAAGTTTTAAATGCAACGTTTAAAAAAAAATTGTTAGTTTTGGATAGCGAAACACAATTCTAAGTTTATCGAATCCCTACTGTGTGGAAACAGGCCATTTAGCCCAACAAGTCTACACTGACGTTCCAAAGAATAATCCACTAAGCACCATTCTTCTCGCAGATTACTGGGCATTTACCCTGACTAATGCACATAACCTACACATCCATGAACAGAACGTGCAGCTAAGCATGGCCAATCAACCTAACCTACATATCTTCGGATTGTGGGAGAAAACCAGAACATACAAACTCCACACATACATGTGTCCGAGGATGGAATCAAACCCAAGTGCATAACACTGTAAGACACGAGTGCTAACCACTCCTCTGTTCTCAATGCCTAATTCCCATGCAAGAAGTGAAAAAGTGAGAGACTTGCAAAATAAAAATCACTAACAAATCATGAATGAGCAATAATTAGAAAATTAATATGATCAAAGGACACAACAATATTCAGGTGAATTTCATTGTTTAACAACAAATTTGGGAATGAGCTAACTAATGAATAACGGGAAATAACATTTGTTTGTTTCACTGATGGAGAAATTGACTTGCTTTTCATCTTTGCAACACCGCAGAAAAGTGGTGTATGTGCCTGAAATGTTTGAAGTAAGCTCTTTCCAATAAAAAAAAACAATGCAATTCCATCGACTTATTCATCCTTAAGACTCAAACATTATCAAATACTTTCCAGAAACTTAGAACCAGCAGAATTAGTCACTTTGATTTCTTGGGAACTCAGACAGAATAAACAGCAGATTCTGTGAATTAGTCAGTCAATGCGATTATTCTGCTGAAGACAACATCCCTTCTTTGCAAAATGCTCAACTTCGAAAAATTCAATATGTATTGTCATTGTTTAACGAGACAATACAGAGATGTTAATTCTTTTTCATTTGACTTAACAAAACGCAGCAATGTTACATGATTTTATTGCGTGAAAAATACTTAAATCTTATTGTGGTCAGAAATACAACAAATGTTCGCATCGAAGTGAAATATATTTAAATTAATTCAACTATGCTTCCGCGAGTAAAGTAAGAATTCATGTTAATAATGATTGAGATTATACACCACAATATATTTAGTTATTAATGTAAAGAGCCGTAATTCCACGTTTACGGCAAGTACTGGATTGAATAATTATTAGGTATGAGCAACAACTGAATATAAAATTCGATCAATGAATTTAGAAATAATGAGAAATCTCATTTTGCTATGTGACTGAGGAATATTTGCAAACAAACAGGAACTATTGCAGGGAAAAGTAATTGCAGGTCTGTGAATTTAAAGTTTGTGACTATGGAGATCATTCAAATAAGCAAACATTAGACAGTCACAACTAATGTTGGATGCGAAGTCCTTGGATCCATTGTGGGAAACTTGACCTGAAAATCAAGTTTCATATTGTAGTGTTGGTACTCAGAAACAATTGGTCAAATTAAAATCTGAATCTCATTTTACTTGTTCAAAAGATTTTCTTAAACAATTGTGCAAGTATTATCATGACAATGACGTGATAATTAATGTTGCAATATGAGCAATGAAGATGATTCAATATTTCAAAAACACATTGCTGTGATGTTGATTGGATATTTATTAAAATTGGTAAATTGTGCAATAGAATATAGTAACTAGCTTTATGAATTGAATAAAAACTGAACCAGTGATTAGAGAACATTTTTTTCTTTCTTGACTAAAAAATGTAGATAACACAAGAAATATGAATTTCTATCAAATGGTTTGTTCATGGAGACATGTTATTTTAATTTAGATGATTAATATTATGATCAGAGTTCAGACATTTGTGTCAGAATTTGGAAGAAAGTTAATAGATAATGAAAAAAAGCATGAAAGTGAACAAATGATGCAGTCAATGATATTTGGTACATAAAGGAATTATAAAAATTGTTCATTATTGTACAGTGATGAATAATGTTGGAATAGAAAAGACAAAAAAGAATCAATATGTTCAAAGCAGTTCTTTTCTTACAATTAAATGAAACCAATAATCATTTTGCACAGCACGTGATTTTAAAAAACAGTCATTTCATGTGTTATGTAAACTGAAAACTACTTCCATTTTGCAAACATGGAGTCTTTCCCAAATTCACAATTTAGGTGTGCTGAATTATACAACAAAAATGGTTGTAATTTGTAATATCTCTTGCACACAAATTTAAAATATGTAAACTTAAAGATTATTAGAATGACAAAACGTTTATTGTTTGCATGATTGTGTTACAGTCAATATCTGTGATAAAGTAGAAGCATTGTTTTAAGCAACATAAATCATCTTTAACTACTGAACTGAAATAGAAGATATCAATTGCACTTGTTGCATGGAATAGTAAACAAATGGTTACTGTTGTCATTGGTTTCAGGAGCAATAAGGTATTTTACTGAACAATAATCAGATGGTGATGGAAGTCTTTGTGTTGCTTTATGTGTATTGTTTAGTGTGAACATTGGGTTCGATAAAATTGAGATATTTACATGAATTAGGAACAGATCGATAATTGGGTGCGAATGATCTGATTTAAAATCAGACAGTTTTTAATATTTACGAGGATTGCTGAGTGAAACGTTCTTAAACCATCATGTAATTAACGGGATAAGTAAGAGGTATGCAAATCGAACTTTCAAATGAGCACACCCTGATATTTTCGCACCATTTTAGTATCATATTCAATATAACTAGATGACTGGAAAGCTAAAAACAAATCTCACACAATTGATAAACTGACCAGTAATTAAAAATTGATAAATAATAGCAAGTGGCATTTGTTTATTTTACTGAGAAGTCATTGATCTTTCCTCATTGCACAGGAGCATAAAATTCTGTGTTGTTTTAATTAAGATCTACAGAACAAGAGAAAATTAATGACTATCATGACTTTGTATATTTAAGCTTTATGACTGCAACATTCTCAAATATTTTCTATGGAATATTGATTGAGTGGAGTTCGATACATTTTCCTATGAGTGACCAGAAGAAAGTTCCTCGCAGATACTGTGATTATAGGAATGGACGATTATACCTCCAAATAATCTACAGACATTGTGACTGGAAATACAGTACGTGTAAGCATCGAAGTAAATTACAATCAAATCAATTCAAAAATGTTTCCAAGTTTAAAATAAATGCAATATACACAATGATTGAGAGATTGTACATTGCAATGTCCTTGCAGTATTTATTGCACATAAGCATAATTCCACATTTGTAGCCCTTACTGGATTACACAATTATTAGATATAAGATATATTAGTAATAAAGGGAGTTAAAAATACATATTCGTGAATTTGAGAATAATGAGATATCCCATCTTGATATTAGACTGAGTAATATGTAGAAATGAAGAGTAATATTGTAGGGAAACGTAATTGGAGCTCTCTGAATTTCAAAGGCTGAGATAATTGTTATATTTCACTTGAGCAAAAATTAGACATTTACAATGAGTGTTGCCAGGGATATTCTTGGTCGTTTTGTATGTGCATGGGCCTGAACAAACAGGTATTAATATAGTAGCATTGATAATCAGAAATAGTGATTGATTTTTTTTTAAAACACCGCATTTTAAAAAGTCTATATTAAATTGCTGTTCAATTATTGTAATTGATAATTGCTTTTAGAATCCTAACAGATAAATTGACTTAATATTTTTGAAAACACTTTTCTCTGATGTTGATTGGATATTCATTAAGATTAGCGAACTGAAAATTAAAGCATAAAACTACGCTCTATGATGTGAAAAAATCATTCAGCAGCAATTGACAAAAAATGATTTTGTTTAAAAATGCAGGCATTGCAAGATTTATATGCTTCCAATTGTTTTCTTGAAGAGTCATGTCAATTTTATTGATGTAATTTTTATCACAATAAATGTTTTGAAATTTATTTCAGAATTAGGAGGGAAAGAATTTGGCCATGGAAGGGACTAATACTGTGAACAAAACATAGAGTCAATGAATTTCATCTGGAAAGGAATTCTCATAATTGTGTGATTATTGTTCACTGACATCTAATATGGGAGGAAAAGGAGAATTGTCAACATTTCCAAGCAATATTTTTCTTATAGTGAATTGAAAATAAAAATCATTTTGTAGGGCAATTTGTTTGAAAAAGGAAACAGTCATTTCATTTGACTCGTTCCCGTTTCCCCCATTGTAGTCTTTACAATAATTTAAAACTTCGTGTTGGTTGAACAAAAGAACAAATTGATAAAATCAAAATGTTTTCTTGTACACTAAAAAAGTAAATGTAAAGCAATTTTATCCTGAAAATTATATCGCTCTGAATGTAATCATTTCACACACAATAAATGTTTATGTTGAATTGAAATGTCATCACAGCTGTAGAAGTGATTTCCCCTGACAGGGAATGAGGACGCAGGAGGCAGGCTGAGCTGAGGCATGTTAATGAAGGGATCATCCCCCGAGGACAATCACGGAAGGGAGATCCATGGCACACTGTAACATATACAGTAAAAAAGCAGCATTTTATGGACTTTCTGCATCACAGTGGCCACATGCAATGTGGTTACAGCCCTTCCCTCCTCATCCAAACGCCCAATTGAATCACATAATCGCAGATGGGCATTCTCATGGACATCCCCAGATTCCAATTGGGAACTTTCCATGCGTCTTATTGACATAGATTCCAAAGTTATTCCTGAACTCTCTCGGGCCTCTCAGGATACCTTATCAGTTGGGAAATTTTGAATTCTGCTAGTCATTATATTTTATTTTATCAAAGCCAATTACTCCTTATATGTTTCACTGTCTTAATTATGTATGTACAAAGAAATAGAAAAGACAGTTAATTTTAGCTTATTTGTTATAAGATTAGTAATATGACTTGCGTTATAAAGTTCGTTATATTGTGTAAAATTTTACAGCTACTCTTTCTGTCAGGACTTCATAATTAATGGGCAATCAACATCATACCGTGAAGTTAATTCCTAAAACTAAGTAACTTCAAATCTCAGTCTAAATGTTTGTAGTAGGCATTGGTTACATGTATCAAACTTATGTTGCAAATTTCCCCTATTATACTCAAGAATCTGTAATTAACCTTTGTTTAATATTCTGAGTAACTGTAAAATAATAACTATATCTGACAAATGAACTCTTCTGTTGTCATAATAGCTGCTTTGTGAGTTAACGGGGCTGCACCCTGCAGCTTCTGTTTATTCATTTATTGGGACAATTATCCTTTCATTTATGAAGATCAGGATTGGTCATTTGTCTGTATGTCAGCATGCTCTTATAAAGAAATGTCTGGAATGTTGTAGTCCTGGCGTTGGATTCGGTCCATTGGTAGTGTGCTTTCTTTTAATTTAAGGCTGGAACAGAATGTTAGTCTAGTTTATCACCCCCTGACACCTTGTATTTTAGTTCTAAGGTAGGCTGCCTGTTTTTGAAAGTCAGGCATTTTGTATGAGCCAATATGGACCATTCTATTCCAGGTGGGGGCAGCCCAGAACAGCAAATCAACTAAGATTCAAGTATTGGAATAAAAATCACCATTCGCTACCATTGGTATCTGTAAAATGCAATGCGTTCATGTTACTGAGCCTTAACTACACACTTAAAACTAGATACAATGGATTTGGTCAATTCTTAACTATTAGATATAAGCAACAATTAATCTTAAAAACATTTCATAGCAAATTTAAAAATGATTAGAAATCTCATATAGCTGCCCGTCATGTGTAAAAATGAACAGCATTTATTGGAGTGTAAAATAATCAGACCACTCTTAAAATGTCAGGATGAAAATTAATCCAATGATTTCTGTGAACATTCAAATGAGAAGGGAACAGATATTACCTGTGAGTGTTGGATAAGGAATCATTAATTAGTTTGTATTTGTGTTATCCTGGAATAAGAGAACATTTTTTTAAAAAAAATAATGACACTAAGAAATACTGGATTAAATTAAAACGTGAATTTGACGATGTTTGTTACAAAACCTAAACTGTGTTATTTTTGGAATGACAATGAATTGATAATTAATTTTAGAACTTTGGCAAAGTAAATGATTCAATATGTCTAAATGGATTTGCTCTGATGTTGACTAGATATTTCTTAATCTGTCTGCCGAGAATGCAAATTCCGGCATGATGATAAGGAAAGACATTAGACATTCAGTGAACATTGATCAGAAATGGTTTGTCATTCAAAATTCTCAGATCTTCAAAATTTCTATACTTGGTTTCTCTACTTTTCTTCTGAAGAAATATATAATAAGAACAAATTCTGCATTGTACTTAATTCATGCAATTTTTCATCTCATCAATATTTAGACATTTGAGTCAAAATTATAAAGAAAGTAAGTCATAAGGGAGATTTATTTTCACAGAAGCAGTCAACAGCATTTATCAATGTATTTGTTTCAATGTTGTCTCTGAGTAAACAGGAAAATACATTTAATGGGGATCTATTGACAATGTAATGAGCCACAATTAAATTTTTATCATAATTTTTGGCTTGGAAATCTATCAGAAAAAAATCCTATATTCAGGACTTGCTTCATCTCGATACATGTTACGTGTAGTATTCTCAGTCATAAGAAATAAGTTGTCATCATGGGTCTGGGAAAGATATAGTGTGTAAATTATAATACGGTTTCTCTTCCATATGTTTGTATCTGGTGAGACCTGAATGTTTGCTGTGATTATTCATCCTGAGAACAATAAGGCACGTACAAAGCGTATTTCACCGAACAGTAATTTGGTGGTCTTGAAGACCATTACGAGTACTTTGATTTTAATAATGTTGAGCTGATTTCCATGATCTGGGAAATATTTGACAACATTTTCCCAAAATTCTGGATTCTAAGCATTCAATGGGTTTCATGAAAACACCCTTCACTTGTCGTCATTCTCAAGCGAAGTGTATAACGCTCAGGCACTGGCTGCAAGTCAAGGTGCCAGGAAGTCTGCATAAAACTCTTCAAAGCACAACTCTCGGGCTGGTTGTGATTGGATCTCTCGAACCTTTGTGACCTCTTTGACTGGTCTTTCCACAATTTTCTGGAGCTGATTATTTTGTCTAATGTTTGCTTTAGTTTGGTCTTTTTAGCTCCGATTTCTCCAGCTGTCGGAATATTTAGAATGTTCAATTATGTGCGACAGATCACTTGACGTTACTGGACAGGTATAATATGATTGGGAGATGCCGGTGTTGGACTGGGGTGTACAACGTTAAAAATCACACAACACCAGGTTATAGTCCAACAGGTTTAATTGGAAACACACTAGCTTTCAGAGCGACACTCCTTCATCGGGTGATCACCTGATGACGGAGCGTCGCTCCGAAAGCTAGTGTGTTTCCAATTAAACCTGTTGGACTATAACCTGGTGTTGTGAGATTTTTAACTTTGTACACCCCAGTCCAACACCAGCATTTCCAAATCAGATCAACCATGAGTTCGTTGAATGGTTGTGCAGACTCCTTGCGCTGAATAGCATACTTCCACTTGGTTTAACATTTCGTCTAACGCCTTATTTTATTCATAAGTTCAGAATTGTGAGGGGATGGGATGAAGTGACATAAAAGGTTTATTGAACAGATCAGACACAGCAGGAACAAGGCTCATAAACTCAGGAAGAAGAAATATGCTGTGATCTGGGGGCAACAAATGACACTGGGCCCAGCACAGGTGGCTGTGCACAGAAGCTGTGATTGCTGAAGAAAGTTGCTAGATCTTATACAGTTGGCAAGTCAGTGATCACGCTGGATGATGGATCGTTGTATGATTCACACACAGCAGAAATTTGTGAAAGAACGAAATGTTTGTTTCATTGGAGACATTTTCTGTGGTTCCAATTCCGATTGACTGTTTGAAATGCTGATCAGATTTTTGTGTGAAGTGTTAGGTTAAAATACTCATGAACAATCCCACTGGATAAGCCTGTGTTCCCGATCTGTAGTTTTTTTTTCTTTCTTTCAATGTAAATTCATAGAAAGACAAGATGGAATGTAGGGCGGAAAGAAAAATGGGTTCTTTCTCATTTCACCAATTTCATCTACAATTGAATAGAATGGCTGCTCTCACTCTTCATTTCGACTTTAATGTGGTGTCGATTATTTGTGAATCTCCCGTGCAGTGAAGGGCAAGAAAAAGATTCTCGATCCAGTGTATACCAGAGTGTGAGCTGCAAATAAAAACTGCTAGAGCGGTACATAAAGTTAGCAACCAGAGTGTGACTCGAACCAGTGAATGTGGAGCACAGCGATATAATTACCCACCACCATAATCCCTCGGTCCCCTCTGCACATTTTGTAGAGGGGTGACATATGATCACACCATTGTGCTTCTGCCTTCACCAGAATTATAATAACAGCAAATTCCAATAAATAGTCATGCTGATCAGAATGAATAACTGTCATTGATACATTCTGAGTCAGAACTGAGTCAGAATGAAACAGGACAAGAATTTTCCGTCATATTTACATCTACATTTGACTCATAATTTCTTCCGTCACATGCTCTCTCACGTGAAGAAGCAGCCATGGAGAGGGATATGAAGGCGATGTTGTCACTCAATGGCCTTTCTCATTTGGCTGAACCTGAATTGGATTAAATCGCAAGAACTCATGATTTGTTCGTTTCATTTAATTTTGCTGAAACCTCACAATGTTCATTGTAATAATCAGAAGTGAGTTAGATATATCTCATTGGAACGAATCATGTTGTATTCAAATTTGCTATGACTTTATTTCAGCTTAAGGAAAATACTGCTTTGAAAAACAGAGGGTTAAAGTGCAAAAGAAAACCCACCAGTTTTGTTGCTCGTTGCTTTGGCAAATTTCACTGAGTACGAAATGGACCAAACATCATTGTGTTTGTTCTCACATCCTTAATGCAAGTGATGAAATCAGGAAGTCGTTCTCCAAGCAACTGGTCACTTCCTATTCATTATGTAATATCTTCCCTTCACAATAAATAAAAATCCACTCAGTTCAATTTACAATGCTTTAGGTGGAATATTATGCCAAATCTTTCAAAATGCAGACTTTTGGAACCGAATCTCATTCAGCTGCACACATTAAGAGAATTTCTTTACATTTAAAGTCAACTAATTTAGACACTGTTTCCCCACAACTACCGACCGACTACACCCCATCCCTACAGCTTTACCTACCCACACGCTGTGTCTCTCCTTGTGAAATTTATTCCTTGCATATCAACAAATGTGCCTTTCCAATTATTTTGAAAACCAGATTCTCGGAGTGACAGCGATTGTGTTCTCACCATTTCTTTCTCCTTCAAAGGTTTGATTAAAGGTATTGAACACCTGATATCTAGATGTTTACTTACTTGAAAGATGGAATATTCCACCTATTTACTCTGACCAAACATTTCATAACCTGCAAAAAAACCATTAAGTCTTCCTTGGTTCAAGGATAACTGTTCTCAGTTTTCCAAGAAGACAAATGAATAAAATCTCATCTTCAGTACACCCCCATCAGCATCTTTTCTAATGGCTTTACACCCCAGTAAACCCCGTCATTATCAATTCATTGAATCACAGAATCCTACAGTGCAGAAATAGCCGGTATCGGGCTGGCATCGACTCTCTGAAGAGCATCTCACCTAGACCCACCTCCCCTCCCTATTTCCATATATTTCACCTGAAGAAGGGGAATCCCTCCCCCCCCCCTTATGATTTCAAATAAACCTGTTGGAGTATAATCTGACGTCCTGTGATTCCTGACCTTATCCCCACATTTCCCATGGCTAATTCACTTAACTTACTTAATTCACTCCCTGGACAGGAGAGGGCAACTTAACTTTGCCAATCAACCCAACCCTCCCTCTGAAAACCAGTGCGAATTACTGAGACAATGTTCCATCATACTGAGTAAATGCTGTATCATTTTGCAATGGTTTTATACCCTGGTAACAGCCTCATCAGAATAAATGAACCCAAATTCAATGTATCGAAACGCTACTCTGTCCTTTACAATTTCATTCGTGCTGCGGAAATGTTTCTGCACTCATATTAGAATGTGTTTACGTTGTTTCTTCCTCAGCTTCCTGCTTCTAGTAAACACTTTAATCCGGAACAAGTCTGTCAAATACTTTTCATTCCAACACAGTCACAAGGTGAAGTTTGCAGAAGGCACGTGTTTGGCCGTTCACTGACACACAGCCTTCCTGAGAGCTGCAGTCCTTCCCCACCTTTATTCAGGCAGCACTGTCCTTGCTGTGACATGCCCCATCTAGAATGGAAGGACAGGTATCAGTACCCGCACTTGGGAACGGGGCGACAGTTTTAAAATAGTTACACTGTCCCCAGCGGAGAATTGAGGCCTGTGTCAGTCGGGGACACTTACCATTATACTACCAAGGATAAGAGTGTCAAAGGAGGCCCTTCAACCAAATGTGCCCACACTTGTCAAATACACCTGCCTAATGAACTGAATCACATTTCACAATTCTTACCCCACAGTCTTATGTGTCTTGGCATCACAAGCTCACATCTGAATATTTATTCAGGTTGTAAGGGTTTCTGTCGGTCTGAACAATGCAGATAGTATATTCCAAATTCCAACCACCCACTGGCTGATAAAGCTTTTTCGCACATCTTCACGACTGCGCCACTCAGTTCCTCTGATTCTGGGGCTGGGAATTGGGACTATGTGGCAGCAGTGTTTACTGCCTTGTGTGGGGAAACTGGTGAAGTAGCCAATGTTAAACTGCATTACTATTGAAGCATACATTTCAACAACACCTGCACTGTCCCCGGAGTTTTTGATGTTTTGGAGAAATCTACTTATCTCAGCTTTCAGCATATTAATGATGGAATCACCACAGCCACTGTGGGAACTGATATTAAGCGGTCAGCCCGTTCTGAGTTCCCACATATCTGCCACTGTTCGCTTAGCACTGATATTGTGCATTTGGTGCGTTGCCTAACATGTCCTATGAGATTGTACTTATTGCACTCTGTCAGCGCACTCATCTGTGCAATGCTGTGATCGTATAGTGGTTAGTACTCTGTGTTGTGGCCGCAGCAACCTCGGTTCGAATCCGAGTCACGGCAGTAATTGCTCTATCTGCTCCAGCTCTTGGGAAACAAAAAGGAATCAGTTGTTTGGATGAAGTAATTTTTTCCAAGGTGATGATCTTTTCCCTTCAAATTCTGCTCGCTCACATCTCTGTATTTCATATGTCAGAATTCAAATCCACCCGTTCTCAGAGATTTCACTCCCTCCTACGATCACTAACTGAACTTTTCATCCCACACCCCCATTACATTAATTTAGAGATGCCGGTGTTGGACTATGGTATAAAAAGTTAAAAACCACACAACACCAGGTTAGAGTCTAACAGATTTAACTGAGCAATAGTTTTCGGAGCTATGCTCTTTCATCATTTGGTTGTGGAGTCATTTCCTCTTTCATTAAGGCACTGCGGAATCGAACACAGTCTCTCACATTGATACCATTCAGTCTGTGCTGCTGCGGTCACCGTTGCTGGGTGAACGTGCCCCAACCCCACCATCGGGACCTGCAGATCAGTTGATCCATTTGGTTACGGCTGTTGTGAGGCCAATCCTCAGGTAGCAGCTTTTACTGATATGGACTTGCGATTATGGGGGGTCAAGCTCAGGAAAATGATACAGGACAATATCGAGGAAAAGCGACTTCTTTCAGAAAGATTAGTTTCACGGGTTTTCCGCAATGGCCGAGCGCTATTACCACTGGACTGTTCACTCAGATACAGAGCAAATGAACCAGGGATCCGGGTTTGACTCCAACCATGCCAGGTGTTAGAATTGAGATTCAATACATATCTGGAATTACGAATCTAATAACACCTATAAATCCATGGGCAATTGTTGAAAAAAACAAAACCATCGTGTTCACTGACGTCAATCTTACCTGGTCAGGCCTCGATGTGACTGCCGACTCACTGCTACACGGTTGAGTCTCAACTGCCCGCTGTGCAATTAGGGATCGCAATCAATACTGCCGAGACAGCGACGCCCCCATTCTGTAACAGAATAGGAAAAAAAGTTAATTTAGCTCTAGCTAGAGTACTGTGTGCAGTTCTGCAATTCACAGTATAGCAATGATGTGATGGCACTGCGAACGTTGCAGGAGAGATTCAATGGGATATTGTCTGGGCTGAAGAGTTTCAGTTATGAGGAGAGATTGGACAGACTGGGGTTGTTTATCACCGAACAGAGGAGATTGGAGAAGACATGACTGAGATGTTCACAATAATGAGGGATGTGGATAGGATAGACTGAAAGAAGCGTTTGTTATTGATGGAGGGATTGAACACTGGGGTCAAGAGATTTTGGGAAAAGGCAAAAAGGTTTGATTATATGTGCAGAAACGGTCAGAGAGGCGGAAACCCTTTTAATCTGAAAAAAATTCAGATGTGAATTTGTGATGCCAAGACATATAAGACTATGGGCTAAATAATGGAAATCTTGTTTCAGGCCGTTAAGCATTTGTGTTGGGCAAGTGCGGCCACAACAGGCTGCAGGGCCTCCTTCGATTTTGTTGTCTTCCACAGTATCGTGGTTAGTGTCCCCGCCTGTCACTGGGCTCAATTCTCTGCTGGGGGGATCGTAAATGGTTTAAACCTGTCACTCTGTTCCACCGTGAAGGTTATTAATGCCTGGCCTTCCATTCTCGATTGGTTATGTCACAGGACGGACAGTGCTGTCAGAATCAGCTGGGGAAGGACTGCAGCTCCTGGGGAGAGAGTGTGTCAGTGAAAGTGCAAACACGTAATTTCTGCAAACTTCACATTGTGTTTCGTGTTGCAATGAAAACCATTATATAGAGTTGTTCCTGACTGTGTGTTTATATAAAGCAGCAATCTGAGGAAGAAAACAGAGTAAACCCATTCAGATCTGAGTGCAGAAACATTTCCAGCAGCACTAATGAGGTTGTACAGCGCAGAACCGCGTTTGGATGCATTGAGCTCGGTTTGTGGGCGCAGCTTGCTTTCACTCGGCTGAGTTGCCAGTGTATAAAGCTATGAAACATGATACGGATAGTGTTCAATATGATGGTACATTTGCTCATTGGTTCGCACTGCTGGTAAGTCTGTAGGTTAGGTGGATTGGCCGTGTTAAATTCGTTGATGTGTTCAGGGAGTGAATTCAGTAAGTTAAGTGAGTTAGCCATGGGCAACGCAGTGATAAAGTCAGCAGTCACACGATGCCAGGTTTCATTCCAACAGGTTTATTTGAAATCACAAGCAAGAGGCATGCCAGGATAGAGACGGGAGCTAGGTCTGGGTGAGATGCTGTTTCAAATGTCCCTACAGACCTGATCGGCTAAATTGTACTTTGTGCATTGTTGGGAATCGGTGATTCTATCAGAGAGGACACTGCCAGCGCTTACTGGGCTGCTAAGACATTAGAGACGATGCTGACGGCGTTTCGTGGGGATGAAATTTTATTTATTTGCGTGTTGGAAAATTTGAAACTGAACCAAGGAAAACCGAATGGAAGTTTTCCAGAGTATTTGAGGTTTTGAGAGAGTAAATAGGTGGTAAATTCTCTCTTTCAAGTTTGCAAATTTCTGAACGTCAGGCTTTCAAAACCACCGATGTCGGGCAAAGAAATAATGAGAGAAGAATTTCTGTCACTCTGAGAATCCATTTCCAAATATTTGGAGAGACACATTTCGAGACACAGAAGGAGTGAGTTTCACCAGGAGAGAGACAGCCTGTGGCCAGGTAAAAGTGTAAATGTGGGGTGTGTGTGCGGGGGGGGGAGGGGGGTGTGGGCGGTGGAAGGTGTGAGGAAACAATGTCTAATTTGGACGAATTTAGAAGTGAAGAAATATCGAAAACGTATGCAGCTGAATAATATTGAGCAAAGAACCATCAGAGTTTTGAAAGATTTATATTAATATTCTACATGAAACATTATAAATGGAACTGAGCAGATTTTGTATATTGTCAAGGAAAGATATTCCATAATGAATAGGAAGTGACCTGTCTCTTGGAGATCGATTTCCTGCTTTAATCCCACGCCTTAAAGATGGAAGGACAATCGGCATGATGTTGGGTTCATTTGATACCCACTGAAATCTGCCAACGTAACTGAGCATCAAAACTGGCATCTTGTTTTGTAGTTTAACTTTCTGTTTTTCTCAACAGTATTTTCTTTAAGCTGAAATAAATTCGGAGCAAAACTGAATGCAACATTAAACGTTCCAATGATATAAATCCAATTCACTTCCGATCATTGCAATGAACAGAGTGAAGTTGCAGCAAAATTAATAAAATGAAATGAAGAAAACTGCATTTCCGGGAATTTTACCCAGTTCAGGTTCAGCCATATGAGAAAGCCCATCGAGCTAAAACATCACCTTCACTTCTCTCTCCATATATACTTCTTCACGTGAGAGAGAAACTGTCTGAAGAAATTATGCGTCAAGACTAAATATGTGTGTGAATGTGACGGCAATTTCATGTTTGCTGGTTCATTCTGAGACAGTACTGACACGGAATGAATCAAGGACAGGTATTCCTTCCAAGGACGAGGACAATTCTTTGGATTTTGCTGGTATTATTATTCGCTGAAAGCAGAAACATAATGGTGTGGATTCGATTCCTCTCAGGGACTTTCTTATCCCCTGGGTGCACCATATGTAATCACATGTGAGCCCCTTTGCATTGGGCTGGAGTGGCCCAGAGGTGAAGGCGACGGGTTGGTCTTTCATTGTGCATGTGTGGATTTGAATCCTACTCTGGCTGTTACTTCTATCAAAAACAGCTGTGGTTTTCGTTTGTGCCTGGCATCTTTAGTATACATTGGATGGAGAATCTTGTTCTTGCCCTTCATTGCACCGGAGATTTGTGATAAATTGAAACCTCATCAAAGTCGAAATAAAGCAATTTGTTTCCATTGTAAGTTATATTGGGATAATGAAAAGGAGTGCAAACGTTTCTTTCCTCCTTTCATTCCATCCTGACTTTCTATGAATTTACATCGAATGAAAGCAATACAAATAAGGAGAGATCAGGTGCAATATTTTATCCAGTTGGATTGTGAATTTTAATGTAACACACCACACAAACTTTTGATCAGTATTTTAAACAGTCAATTGAATTGGAACTGCAGAAAACTTTTCCAATGAAATGAGCCTTTAATTCTTTCACAACCTTTTGCTGTGTGCATCATACCGGGATCCGTCATCCAGCGTGATCACCAAGTTGGCAACAATATTAGATCCACCAATTTTCTTTAGCAACCACAACGTCTGCACATACCCATCTGTGGTGTTCCCAGTGCCATTTGTTGTCTCCAGGCCACAGCACCTTTCTTGTTTATGAGCTTATGAGCCTAGTTACTGATCTGTCTGATCAGTTTGAGAAACCTTTTCTCTCACTTAATCCCATCCCCTCAAAATTCGAAACTTATCAACAAAGTAAGGCATTAGACCAAATGATGCAGTACTGGAAGTCGGCCATTCAGACCATCGAGTCTGCTCGAACACTCAATGAACTCATGGCTGATCTGATAATCTTCAACTCCATTCTCTTGCATTGCCTCGACAAAGCGTTATCGTCTTTCTGATCTGACTGGCACAGTTTGAAAATGCACAACAACGCAACCTCAACAACAGTTTGGTAAGGAGTTCCACTGATTCACTGGCCCCTGAGCAAAGAAATGACTCCTCATTTCTGAATTAAATCGGCAAAATCTAATTCTGGGTTCATGTCCTCTGGTGTTCTCCTCATACCAGAGGGTAAACCACCTGCCCGTAACTACCCTGTCAAGATCCCATGAATATTGAACGTTTATAAATGTTATCATGTGATTATACAGGTCCCCTCCGCCTCCTTTGTTTCAAAGAGAATAATCCCAGCCGAACCAATCATTCCACGAAGCTCCGTTTTCTCGTGTGTTGACAATATATCCATAAATCTCTGCTGCTCCCTGCAGCGTCCTTACATATTATGAAGGCAGGTGGAGAAATTTATGCGAAGAAATGTTTGAAATTTCAAGCACAGATGGGAACTGGAATTTGAAATCAGACAGCGACTGGAATCAGATTTGTCCACACAAGGTCGAAATACAGTAATGATAACTCTGACAAATGAGAATCTAATCATATCCCACTGACATTCAATGGCTTTACTGAAACCAAATTACCCCGTGTAATCGTGGACGATTACATGGGGTAATACTACCCAGAGCTTGTATTTAAGGGGGAAAAATAGGATAGAAACTGGCGATATAAACATTTTGACAATAAAATCATGTCCTTTGGTAGACATGTTTATGATCATAAACTCAACTCGTGTCTCCGTGAACCCTACATCGTTTGCAAGGCACAAATGAGACGTGGAACATAACTCTATTTGCTTCGATGCGTGTCACTTCCATACCACTTAAGGAACTGGACACAGTCCATGACAATGCAGTCACTTGATTGAACCCTCTTCAATACCTGTAATATTCATTCCCCTTCACCACTAAGGCACAATTGCATCTACAAGATGCACTGGAGTAAGTCATTTGGGCATTTTTGACAGAACCTTCAAAGCTCAACAGCTGTCCTGACTCTAAGGACAAGGTTGGAAGATGCAACGAAACACTACCATTTGAAAGTTCCCCTCCAAGGGCCATAGCACCCTGACTTGGAAAGGAATCAGTGATAAACTCATTGGTGAAACGGTCGTGATGGAAAAAGTTGCATACTTCAGCCTTCCATCTTTTATCTTACAATTTTAAAACGTGTTGATTTATGCGGTGACAGGACTTGTGCTCAGTCCATCAGCTGTTCCCTAATCTGGTGTTTGCTAATTTTCTACTATCATCCACAGCCTGTAGTCAACATTAGACAATGTCCGAAAAACCTCTCAATTAACTGATTCCCCCCAGGTTAGAGTGGTGTTGGAGAAGCACAGCAGGTCCGGGACATCTGAGGAGCAGGAAAAATGAACATTTCAGGAAAGGTCCTTTATCAGGAATGAGATTGGGAGCATATGGGATAGAGAGATAACTGGGAGGAGGGTGGGGTTGGGGAGAAGGTAGCTGAGAGTGCAGTAGGTGAATGGAGGTGGGCGTGTCAGAACAGAAGGTGGATTGGATTGGTGGGAATGAAGATGCGCAGGTGTGACAGGTCAGGAGGACGGTGTTGAGCTGAAAGGTGGGGACTGGGGTAAGGTAGAGAATGGAGAAATGAGAAAACTGTTGAAGTCCAAATTGATGCCATGAGGTTGAAGTGTCCCAAGGCGGAAGATGAGGATTTCTTCCTGCAGGCATCGGTTGCTGAGGCAGTGGCGATGGAGGAGACCAAGGACATGCATATCCTCGGGAGAGTGGGAGGGGGAGTTGAAATGTTTGCCATAGGACACTGAGGTTGATTCTTGCGGGTGTCCTGGAGATATTCTTTGATGTGCTCTGTGAGAAGGCATCCGGTCTCCCCAATTTAGAGTAGACCGCATTAGAAGCAACGGTTACAAGAAATGACATGTACGGAAGTGCAGGTGAATCTTTGTTGGATGTGGAAGCCTCAATTGGAGCCTTAGACAGAGATGAGGGTGTAGGTGAGGGTGCATTTTTTGCAATTCCTGCAGTGACAGGGAAAGGTGCCAGGAGGGATGGGTGGATCATTAGAGGCCGTGGACTTTACTAGGCAGTCACAGAGCGAATGGCCTCGGCGGAAAGTGGATAGGGTGGGGAGGGGAACAAATCCCTAGTGGTTGAATCCGTTTAGAGATGATGAACATGTCAGCGGATGATGCGATTTATGCGGAGGTTGGTGGGATAGAAGATAACGAGCAGTGGGGTTCTGTCCTTGCTGTGGTTGGAGGTGTGGGGTTCATGGGCGGAGGTACAGAACATGGATGAAATGCGTTGGAGGGCATCTTCAACCACATAGGAGGGGACGGTCTGGTCTTTAAAGAAGGAGGCCATCTGGTGTGTTATGTGGTGGAAATGGTCCTTTGGGAGCAGAGGGAAAGAACAATGACTGCAGATGCTGGAAACCAGAGGTTAGATCAGAGTGATGCTGGAAAAGCACAGCAGTTCAGGCAGCATCCAAGGAGCAGTAAAATCGACATTTCGGGCAAAAGCCCTTCATCAGGAATAAAGGCAGAGTGCCTGAAGGTTAGAGAGATAAATGAGAGGAGGGTGGATGTAGGGAGAATGAAGTACCGAGTGCAGAACACACCATGATGGCCTCCTTCTTTCGAGACTGCCATTTCCCTTCCCACGTGGTGAAAGATGCCCTCCGATGCATCTCGTCTACATCCCGCACCTCCGCCCTCTGACTCCACCCCTCCAACTCGTAACAAGGACAGAACCTCGCTGGTGCTCATCTTCCACCATACCAACCTTCGCATAAACCAAATTACCCACCGACATTTCCGCCACCTCCAAACGGACCCCACCACCAGGGATATATTTTCCTCCCCACTCCTTTCTGCCTTCCCCAAAGACAGTTCCCTCCGTGACAACCTGGTCAGGTCCACGGCCTCCAACAACCCCCAACCCCGTCCTGGCACCTTCCCCTGCCATCGCAGGAATTGCAAAACCTGCGCCCACATCTCCTCCCTCACCTCCATCCAAGGCCCCAAAGGAGCCTTCCACATCCACCAATATCATTTATTGTAACCACGGTTCCCGATATGACCTCCTCCACATTGGAGAGACTTGAAGCCTCCGAGCAGAGCACTTTACGGAATATCTCTGGGACACCCACACCTATCAATCACACTGCCCTGTCGCCCAAAATTTCAACTCCCGCTCCAACTCAGCCGAGGACATGGACGTCCTGAACCTCCTTCACCGTCCCTCCCTCACCACCCGACGCCTGGAGGAAGAACGCCTTATCTTCTGCCTCGGAACACTTCAACACCAGGGCATCAATGTGGACTTCAACAGTTTCCTCATTTCCCCTTTCCCCACCTCACACCAGCTCCAAACTTCCAGCTCAGCACTGTCCCCATGTCTTATCCGCCCTGCCAATCTTCCTTTCCAACTATCCACTCCACCCTCTTCCCTGACCTATCACCTTCATCCCCTCCCCAGCTCAACTATTGCCCGAAACGTCGATCTTACTGCTCCTCGTATGCAGTCTGAACTGCTGTGCTTCTCCTTTGGGAGCTGATACAAAGCAGGTGGAGGAATTGGGAATACAGGATACTGGTAGCGCAAGAGGTTGGGTCTCCTCTACACTGGGACCAACAGACACCTTCTCGCAGAGCGTTTCAGTGAACATTTCCAGGACTCCCGCAACATTCAACCTGAGCGCCCCAAGACCGAACACATCAAATCCCCTCCACACTCTCCCGACAACATGCAGATCCTGGGCCTCCTCCACCACCATTCCCTCACCACCCGACGCCTCATCCCCCATGTCGGGACCCTTCAACCCCAGGGCATCAATGTGGTCTTCACCAGTTTCCTCATCTCCTCACGCCCACCTTATCCGACTTCAAACCTTCCAGCTTGGCACCATCCAACTGACCTGTCCCACCTGTTTACCTCCCTTCCTACCTATCCGATCCACCCTCTTCTCCGACCTACCACCTTTAACCCCATCTCCATCCATCTATTGCACTCTCAGCTAAATTCTTCCCAGACCCAGTCCTCCTATTTATGTCTCCACCTTTGAGGCTCCCAGACTTATTCCTGATGAAGGTCCTTTGCCCGGAAAGTCACTTTTTTCTGCAACTCGGATGCTGCCTGACCTGCTATGCTTCTTCAATACCACTCTAATATTGATTTGAATCCAGCTCCTGCCGTACATACTTCAGTCCAACTGATTTCCCTAACCATTGATCTTCAGAGATCGTGCATGTCGACTCCATGATCTCTTTGTCTGTCTACACCACACAGAACGCTCACTGTCATTGTTTCTTCTCCCCAAATTCATTTACACTCATTGGTCTGAATTCAATTCCATTCAGCATTTTACCTTTCCACCTGATTGATACATCCCAGCAGTCCCTGGCATTTTAACCTTAGTCAACTACACGACCAATTGTTGCATCATCAGCAAAGTTCTAAATCATGGCTCCTGCAACTAAGTCTAAACCATTGATCTACATCAGAGTACAGTGGCATTTCACTGGAAACACGCATCCAGCCATGGTTCATTGCTGGTTGGGATTAACAGCTCCTTATTCTTCCACGGAATGTGGCTATCATTGAATTGAAGAGCATTTGTTGTTAATTCTAATTCACCTTGAACTAAGTCATGGATTAACAACATTGTTGTGGGTCTGGAGTCACATGTTGACAGAATTCATTACGGTCGGCAGATTTCCCTTTCGAAGGGACATGAATGAATGGATTTTCAGCTATATAAAGTTATTTTCGCTGTTCCTGAGATTGGTTTTATTTTCCAGATTTTATTCTTCGAATTTAACTATCAGCAACTGCCACGTTCCAGTCTCCAAATATTACCATCCCAATAGATCGCCTCTGCACTAACAAGTCCCTGCTGCATTTCTCCATTCAAAGAATGACATTGTCAATTCAGATTATCACAGATGGAGAGAGAACAGATCGCGTTTCAATGTTGGAATGGAAGCAATGTACACTGGATTGGATTGTTCAGTGGAGCAAGAGATTGATGTGGAGATGATGTGAGCAAAATCAGTTCTTACTGTTAAGATAACAAAATGCCGCTTTGTTAAGGAAAATCTTTGAGAATGCTTTCACCGTGGGTGGCATGGTGGCACAGTGGTTTGCCATGCAGTACCAGAGACCGGAGTTCAATTCCCGACTCAGGCGACTGACTGTGTGGAGTTTGCACGTTCTCCCCAAGTTTGCATGGGTGCCCTCCCACAGTCCAAAAATGTGCTGGTTCGTTGAATTGGCAATGCTAAAACTACCCGTAATATTTGGTGAAGGGGTATGGGTGGGTTGCTTCGGCGGGTCGGTGTGGTCACACTGCAAGTCATCCAATCTAATTCGAATTCTCAGGCTTCCTCTGAGCCAATCCTCAGTGCGGGTTAATGCTGCTGCTGATTGTTAATAATATGATAATTTGAGACGAATATACCTTTCCACCCCGCCTTTGACCAGAATCACACCCAGCCTCATCATTTCACGTGCTTGGATAGTCAGGTTTTTTTTTCCCTGAGGTCGGGGAGTCCAGAACGCGAGGGCATAGATTTAGATTGAGAAGGGAAAGATATAAACGAGACCTAAGGGGTAACTTTTTCATACAGAGGGTGGCACGTGTATGGAATACGCTGCCAGACGAAACGATGGAGGCTGGTGCAATTGCAACATTTCTAAGGTATTTGGATGGGTATATGAATAAGAAGGATTTGGAGGGACATGAGCTGAATGCTGGCAGGAGGAATTAGATTGGATTGGGACATCTGGTCGGAATGGACGGATTGGACCGAAGAGTCTCTTTCCATGCTGTACATCTCTATGAGTCTATGATCGCGCCTTTACCAATCATGTCACTGATGCAACAGAATAGCTTCACGTGCTCATTTCCGACCCCACTTCCGGTTTTGTATTGGCGGCTGCGCCACGACGTTTGTCGAATTCCGGTTCTTGGAACTGGGGTTGTGTGACTAACTGAAGCAATGGGTACCTCCTTGTGTGAAAAAGTTTGGGAAGCAACCGTTTTCAAACTCATTGTTATTGAAACATACAATGCACCAATATCCCGCACTCTACCCTGAACATTTTTGTTTCTAGAAATCTATCAAAGTCAATCTTCAACATGCAGTACTTGATGGAACCACCACAGCGTCTGGGCATATCGAATTTAAAATTCATCTAATTCTGATTTCCCACATGTCTACTATCGCTCGCCTAATATTCCTATTGTGCATCTGCTACTCTACCTAACATATCCTCTGTCACTGTGATAATTGCTGGGGTTTTTTTTAAATGTATTTCCCTGCATGACTCATTTATGGTTTGAATTTTAAAGTATTCTGCATTGTGGCCGTAGGAAGCTCGTTGGAATCCGAGTTACTGCATTTTCCTCCTTGTGATTCATGTTGAAGAAACACAGAAAGGAATTAGTTGATTTTACATGACATTTTCTCAGACATTATGATTTTTTTTCCATCAAACCCCTTTCCTTCTCTCCCTCCTGCAATCACTTACCTTCTTTAAGTACCGCCTCCCATTTCCCTTACAGTCACTTTCACATTGACCTCATTCTGTCTGTGCTGCTGTGCTCACTGTTGCTGGGTGACCATGCGCAAATCTCACTATCGGGACCTTCAACCCAGTTGATCCATTTCTATACCGCGGCTGTGAGATCACTCCTCATGTAGCAGCTTTTACTGACATGGACCAGCGATTATTGAAACATCAGTCACAGGAAAAGGGCACAGGGCCGCATTGAGGAAAATAAACTTTGTTAAAAAAAACACCAGGTTCCGTGGACTTCCACATCATTTATTTCACTTGTTCATTCGGCTCTGGCGAGACTATTCTGTGTAGTTATGCAGTTCACATTATAGCAGGGATCTGATCGCACTGCAAACGATGCTGGGGAGATTTCCCAGGATATTGTCTGGGCTGAAGAAGAGATATTGAACAAACTGGATTTGTATTTCGTGGAGCAGAGTAGATTGAGGGAGCATGATTAAGATGTACAAAATATAAAGGAGTATGGATAGCTTAGACTGAAATGCATGTTTCACTTTGACGGCGATTTCCATCATGAGCAGGCATCGAGTTAAGGTCAGATGCGGAAAGATTACAGTGAATGCGTGGAAATACGTTTGCAAGCAGTGGGTGGCTGAAATCTGAAACACAGTGCATGCAAGGATCGGAGAGGCAAAATCCACATAACTTTCCGAAGTATTCAGATGTGCATTTGTGATGCCAAGACATACAAGGCTCTGCATCAAGTGATTTAAAAAGGGGTTCGGATAGTTAAGCGATTATTATTGAGCAATACAGGTACTCAGTTACAAGAGTGGTTATTAATACCTGTCCTTCCATTCTCGAACGGACATGTCAGACTAAGAACTGTGTTGTCTGAATCAGCGTGGGGGAATGCTGCTGCTCCCGGGGAGACACAATGACAGTGACTGTGCAAACACGTGACTTCTGTAAGCTGTACCTAGAGTGTTGGAATGAAAATCATTAGGTAGTTTTGCTCGTAGTGAAGTGTTTACTTATAGAAGGTAGCTCAGGAAAATATACATTCTACTATCCTTTCCCCACTCGCCCATACCACGGAATACCGCCACTATGTAGGACAATTTCTCTCTGAGCACCATTATCCAGTCCTCTTTGGCCCCCAACACTTCCCCATATTGCACAATTGCACGAAATCTCAGAAGATGCAATGCTACTTGTTTACGATGTCTCTCCTCACTGTCTAAAGTTCCAGTGATTTATCTGCCTCTCACTCAATTTAGCAAGCTGCATTTCCTGCTCACAATGTGATCTCGTCAAGACTGGGGAGAAAAAAACAGAATGGGTGACAAACGCGAGTACACCTATGTTCTGTCTGCAAACAGAAAAAGAACTTGAGCTTCTAGATTCCTGTCACTGCAAATTCCCACTGTGTTCCTATGCCTCCATGTCAGTTTGGTCTGCTGCAGAGCTCCCGCATGGCCTGTGCAAGTTGGAAGAGTGGCACGTCATTTCCGAATGAGAGACAGTGCAATCTTCAGTACCCAACATGGAGTTCAATCATTTTAGACCCAGAATATCTTCTTTCATGTTCCTGCCCCATCTACACATACCATTCATTCCAAAGGCGGATGGTTTGGCTCGAAAATTTCTCCCCAGATGCACTAGACCTGCTGATTTTGTTCCGATGTTTCTACACTTCTTTTGATAACTTTATTCTGTTGTGATTGCCAGCCTTCAGGAAACGTGCGTTTGGACGGGATTGTGGTCAGAGGAGATTTATCAACGTGGTACCTGAGCTCGACCATTCCCCCCTGCGAAGATAAGCGAAAGTGAGGGCTGCAGGTGCTGGAGCTCAGAGTCGAGAGTGTAGTGCTGGAAATGCACAGCACGTCAGACAGCATCTGAGGAGTAGGAAAATCGATGTTTCGGGAAAAAAAACACCGACATTCCATTGCCAGCCGATGCCTGGAGGAAGAAAATCTTTTGTTCCACCTTAGGACCCTGCAACCATACGGGATAAATGTGTATTTCAACAGCTTCCTCATTTCACCTCCCCCAACATTATCCCAATCCCAAGCCTCCAGCTAGGCACTGCTCTCTGGACCCGGCCATCATTGCCCCTCCGAACTACCACCTTCTACCTCTCTTCATCCATCTATCGGTTTCCCAGCTACCTGACCACCAACCCCATTCCCCTCCCTCAACCCCGACTCAAAAGCCTCTTTCCTGATGAAGGGCTTATGCCCGAAACATCGATTCTCCTCCTCCTCGGATGCTGCCAGACGTTCTGTGCTTTTAAAGTACTACACTCTCGCCAATGCAAAGATAGATGAGCTCGACTGGGGCTCTCTATCTGAGAGCGGAGAAAGCTGAGAGAGAAATTGATTAACGTGCACAGAAATGGAATAGATATGTTTGACAGGAATAAACTTCTTATGGGAAGGGTAAATAACCAGGGTTATAGATGAAACGCTACAGAGAGGATATTCAGTGAAGATTTAGGAAGAATGTTTACATCCGGAGACGGTTGTTTGTCTGGAACTCACTGTTTGAACGTGTGGTAAAGCTAAGAGTCATCCAAATACTTCAGGAGTATTTAGCCGAACACTTGAGGAGCTAGAGCATGCACGGATAAGGAGCAGGTACTGGAAGGTGGGGCGAAGATAAACAGATATTTATTGAAAGAGTTGAATACTGTAACTTTCGGTGCAGTAAAATGGAGGCTAGCGCAGCTCAGTGGCACAATGAAAGACGTGGTGGACATCTACTGCATTGTTAAGATCGCGATTCACAGTTTGTGGGTTTGATTCCCGCCAGAATCGCAATTTTGTTCAGATTTCAGCTGATTCAATGATTGTTCTGCTGCTTCATCGTCAGTTCCCATCGTCTGGAGTTCTCGTCCCTGCTACTGACCAGAGAAGGTTCCTCACTTTCTTGGTGGTGAGTTTTAAGAAAATCATATCATTTGAAATATGATCAGCCAGCAATCGGCTGCTCATTCACAAAACCCACTGCAGATACCCACTGTCTTTCAACACAGTTCCCTCCCACGGTTGCACAGAGTGTTTCGATTTATTCAGTGTCTTTTTCCCTTTGGGTGATAGGTTGATGTAGATGGGCTGGGAAAAGACATTGACCTGTTCGATCAGCCGTAATTATGTCAAATGGCGGGGTAGCGCTGGCGGGTGAAATGGTCCCCTCCTATTCCTCTCAGTCTGTGCTGTTTCTGACAGAGGGTTTTAAACAATAGCATGATGAGGACAATGTGAATCTACACCACGGAATACCAAGGTCCTCCCGTTTATCCCACCGCTCTCACAGCTGCTGTTGTAGCTTCAGATCAGACAGTGGAGGATTCTCCCAGGTGCTCTTTCAAGCTGCATGCTCCTTCACACAGGTTTCCAACTAGACACATGGAGCAAACTGCCGGTTAGATATTGGGGATTCAGGGACAGATTTCCCCTTTTTCTGACTAGAGTTCTGACCACGGTAATAAACATGAATTTCGGGCGTTCTGTATCTTACTCTAGATTCTTATCACTTTACAATTTAAACTGAAATTCAATTTACTCTTGCATGACATTCTTATGTCTTCAGTATTCATGAAAACTGTGCATTATGTCCTTGGATGAAGCCATGGTGAAGATTAATGATGAGTGCAGTGTGTTTCATGTTGTCTGTAGGATCTTACAGAAGCATGTTCGTGAAGTGTGGTTGAATCGAATTCTGTGCCGAATTGAAGCCGACCGAGTGAGAAGCCCTGTGATAATGTAACATTTTCTGTAAACAACGCAGCGACCCTTGGAAACCCAGTTTTCAATCAAGTCTATTTTGCACAACATTTTTCTGTATCCCATTAAATCAGTGAGTATTAAAAGGACTCAGTCCCGTTCCTGGTCATTGTGACCAAATGACCAAGGCAATCGATGGCAATGATAATGATGCTTGACATCGACAGGTGCATTCCTACACACTAGAGTCACATTGTATTACAGATCACGTAAGCAGAGGAGATGATGATCCTTCTGGCACCCTGAGACAGTGCGACAATTAATCCCACGTTGTTATTCTCACTCTATACCAAAAACCAGTTAGCCAGCGGACTGAGCTAACCGGCTTCCATTTAATGTAAAGCTAAAACAAACAGCTCAGCACATTAACAATCTGTAGTAATTCACGATTGAGTGGGTTGGTTTCTGAAAATTAAACGTACCTTCTGAACAATGAGTGAGGCTATTCCAAGATTGCCTTCTCTGACAGCGCTGGGACATGACTGATGTTCTCAATGATATGGAAGTGCCAGTGTTTGAGTTGGGTAGACAAAGTTAAAAATTACACAACGTCAGGGCATAGTCCAGCAGGTTTATTTGGAAACACTAGCTTTCAGAGAGCCGCTCCTTCATCAGGTGGGTGTCTTTCTGCAGAAACTTGATGTGTGTGTCAATATGCGCGATCTTTTGGAAGATCATCTGGACTTTAACTGATCGTTCGTGGTGTCGATGGTACCCATGACTTAGATGTGTTGGTGTTGGACTGGGGTGGACAAATTTAAAAATCATACAAAGCCAGATTAGAGTCCAACAGTTGACAACCACCTGATGAAGAAACAGTGCACGGAACACTGGTGCTTCCAAATATGCTTGTTCGATACAATCTGATGCAATGTGATTTTTAACATTGAGAGCTCTTGGTAATGTTTAATTGATCGAAGACAGTAAACGAATTTTCGTTCGTGGAGATGAAAATTTCAAATATTATCCACCTCAGTGTAACAAAAAAAAAAGTTTGGATGTGTGCTGAATCTCCACAATGCGCTTGCGCCAAGCAAAAGTTGAACCTGCACCTGCCTGATCCGTAGCCAGCTATACGAATGGCTGTACCACTGGCCAGATGCACAGCTGAAATTTTACACGCTGCAGAGCTGTGGTGCTGACAATGACATGAGCAATAACAGTAACAGTCACAAGGTGAACAAAGAACAAAATAATCAACATCAATGATCCACTTCAAATTGTCTTAAAAAAAACTACCATTCACAATTTGAGCAGCCAATCAATGAGGTCGCTGCTGATCAAGAAAATTGCAACTTACTTTGCTGCGTTTTCACCATAATTAGAGGTAAACTCCAGCCTAATCATAACATCGCATATTCCCATTAATTTTCAGATTTAGATTACGTTAATGACCTGTCCGTATTTGCAGGAAACTGAACAATATGAAATGAGTGAAAACGTTCTTCCGGTGATGTAATCCAGTGCAGAGTCGGCCAGAAAAGAAAAGACAAAGACATGAAACATCGCTCCCATTTCTCTCTGTTGCAGGACTTGTCTTTAGTATCGAAAGTATTAATTATTTTCCTGGGAAAGTTTCTTCATAAATCAATTAACATCTGAGTTTTGAAACCTACTTTACTTCAGACTAAAATAGTTGAATATCCTTTCCCCCAGCCTAATGTCCCAATCCTCCCTTCTCTTCCATGTAAATACCAGCTGCTCCAGGTGAGGTTGGAGCTCCCAACCTAACGTTCCAATGCTCCTTGCTGCTCCATGTCAATAGCAGCTTCTCCAATTTAAGTTGGGGCTCCCAGTCTGATGCCTCAATGCTTCCTGCTGCATGTCAATAGAAGCGGTCCAGTTGAGGTTGGATCTACCACTCTCATGCCCAAATGCTCCCAGGTGCTACATGTCATTAAGAGCTGGTCCTTGTGAGGTTGGTGCTCCCAGTCTGATGTCCAAATGCTCCCTCCTCCATGTCAATAGAAGCGGTCCAGTTGAGGTTGGATCTATCACTCTGATGTCCCAATGCTTCCCGCTGCTACTTGACATTAAAAGCTGCTCCAAGTGAGAGTGGAGCTCCCAGACGGATCTCGCAAAGCTCCTTGCTCCATGTCGACTGAAGCTGCTTCAAATTAGGTAAGATCCCGCAGTCTGATGTTCCAATGCTCCCTGCTTCATGTCAATAGAGACTGCTCCAGGTGAGGCTGGATTTCCCAGTCTGATGTCCCAATGCTCCCTGCTGCTCCACATCATTTGAAGCTGCTCCGGGTGAAGTTGGATCTCCCAAGCCGCTGCCCCAGTGCTCCCTGCTACTCCAAGTAACTAAAAGCTGCTCCAGGTGTGGTTGGAACTCCCAGCCTGCTGCCCCAATGCTCCCTGGTCCATGTGAGCAGACGCTGCTCCAGATGAGGTGGGAGCTCCCAACCCTTGCAACTCACACACCTCTATACCAACTTAGAAATAGTTCCCACTGACCATTTCCACCATTGGAGCCATTGGTGGAATATCCGCATCATGTGAATTTAATATTATTTTTCGTCAGCACCGAATCATTACTTCCAAAAGACATTCTTTCTTAAATATTGTTTATCATGTGCATATTGCAGTCAATCCGAAGTTAGATAATGGTGCTAATTGATGTATGCTCAATAAAAATTACATCATATTTTTCATGTTGAGTAACTGCTACTTAGCAAGGGCAATGTTTGTAATGAAATCACACTTTTATTCCAGGTGAGGGAATGTGGTTTGTATTATTTAAAATGAACTTGTCCACTGTGTACAATGAATAAATGGATCTCAATTTCTTGGTTACGTTGTCATCCATCTTGACATGTGGTGTCCTCTTCTTTCAAACACACGGGTATTAGAACGAAACGTCTATTAATGACATGCGTATAAAGACACATTAAATCATTTTTCGTGCTAATGCTGCATGAATTTGCGATTATTGATCCACAGTTTAGGTTCAGTCCCTACAGTGAACATGCTCCTTCTCCAGTTGTTCATGGTTCAATGTGATGCATCCAGTGTGTGCATAACGTTTTGGAGCTTGATTCCCACATCTTGTGTTTATCTGTGTCTTGTGTCCAGCCTTCATCAATGGCGAGAGCAACGGGCGAGGAAGAGACCAATGTGTAAGTCTCTCCGTATCCATGCATGGCACCCATATCTGCAATTCTCTACTGTGCATTTATAGCCAGTTCTCTGTACCCCAACACCCACGCCACGCCCCTTTTGAAATATTTCCATTATTTTGTGTTGTTTCGCTGTGCTCTTCTCACCAAGATGAATCACTTCTACTCAACCTGCTCCAGATTTCATTTGACAAAACAGTCATTAAGAATCCCATTACATAAACATGCCCTTCGCATCTCTTGTATTTTGTTTTTCCTGGATCTCTTTCATATGATAAAAGGTCACAGCAGTTTGACTTGAAAAAGAAAATCGCGTTACTTTTCATTATCCCAATGCGATCTACGTTTCAATGCAGTTTAAGCAACTGACTCAAATTATTCTTTGAGATTTTATAATAGCGTCGATGCATATAAATTGACCATTGGAGTTCAAATTTCAATAAGAAAGGTGTGAGCATACAAAAGTAGCAGCTTTGAAGACAGCGACGAGAGTGGGATTCGAACCCACGCGTACAGAGCACAATGGATTAGCAGTCCATCGCCTTAACCTCTCGGCCATCTCGTCACATACAATAGCGCGGGTATGGCACAGGCTTGTTTCTGTAGTGTAGTGGTCATCGCATTCGCCTAACACGCGAAAGGCCCCCAGTTCGAAACTGGGCAGAAACTGCTTTGTTCTTCAATTGCAGCCTTTTACACGGACAAGAACGGAGCTTTCTTGCTTTCTTTCCCATCTGCAAACCTGCCTTCGAAATCGCTCGAACAAATCTGCTCTCTTTGTGAAATATAATGCAATTCCATTAAATTAGTTTGCAAAGCATTGTAAAGGTTTTCTCCAAGCTGGGTCTGATCATATACCATTCTGTTTCAGAGTGTAGTTACCGCGTTCTGAATCTTCCACAAAAAGCAGTACCGCATTTGCATTCCTTGCGCAGGCGGGCCGGTTCAAAGACAGGGAAGAAGCTGATGAGCTGGTGTCACAGTGCACCACGGATTCCGCAACTGGTCTGTCTGACAAATGTACCCCAAAGTCGTCTCTGCAAGGCCTCATTTGGAAGCTGCCTGTCGTTATTCAACGTGCGAGAATTGGCAGCAGAGGTGCTGAATCATGGTTTGGATCAGTTCGCACGTTATAGTGACTCATTCAATCAGCAACAGCAATGAAAGAAATTACACTCTCAGAGGAACCTCTGGACTTGTGATTTCATAGCGTCGCTAGTATTAAGGTGAGCCCCGAGATCTAAGCCATGTTGGAACTGAAACGGAGGAATTGACAGAGAGGCTGCAGAATAACATCGCAACCTTTTGGTTTTCTTTAAATCACTGACGAGCAGGAAACTGTAAACGGGCAGGGCGAGTGGGAAAGTGAGGCAGTTGCAGCTCTGGTGAAACTCCTTCTTTGTAAGTCACTCAGCACCAAGAGACGTGAAGGTGACTCATGCCTGAGAACTCTTCACATCGACAACAAAAAGCAATCAAGTGCAGTTAGCACCTCTCCCGGAATTGGGGTGGAGTGAGATAATTACCTTTTGACTTCAGTTACTATGTTCAGAAACTGCCTTTTAATTGAGGTGAACAGAAACTGCATTTCTAATGAGCACCATGGAATTTAGCAAGATTTATTGAGTCGCTTCTCGTCGCTTCCCACACAGGTTTCCAAGTCAGTCGGTATCGATGTGGCTCATGTCCAGGTGTGAATATCCCTGCAGCCAATTGCACGGTTAAGGTAAAAGGCAAGGAAAGTGGCATCTCGAACCAGCCCCGAGGTCATATCATCCTCACAAGGTGATCTGTCGTTCTCGGATTGTAATGCTACCTCCGGTGTTAGGGTGGAGAACATTCTTTGCAAAACAGACACAGTGACTGAAAATATAGTGCACGGTATGATGTGGAACACGGCCCGCTCAGCTTTGTGCATTTTCCCTGCAGTCCGGTGTGTTTCGTGTTCCGTGTAAACGTGAAAGTTGTCCTGTTTCGAGCAATCGGTGAAATCATTCAGCAAAGCAAGAATCGAAATTGAAGTAATGTCAAGCAGCTCATGGTGATTTGACCAAATCATTACCGAACATATATTCTCACGCAGTCAAAGATACATTTCTGGCTGAAAAGAGTCTGAGAAGATAGAGACAGCTTACCATTGATTTTTGTCTGGATTGATGGGCTTTCATTATCTGCTGCGAAATAGACATTGTAGCCGGGCACATACCAGCTGCTGTGCGAGTCGGACAGGGACCATGGAACCCTTTTCATGTGACTTTGCATGTGTGGTTATCCAGAGCACAATTCGAAATGCAAGAAAATGGACGCTTACGCTGTCTGGTACTGTGGCCGAGCGGTCTAAGTCGCTGGATCCAGATTCCAGTCCTGAAAGGGACGTGTGCTCGAATCCCACCAGTGCCATTTCAGCTGACCTGCTCGAATGCTGCTTCGATCCCCGCTGCATTGATGTTCTCGGAGAATTAACTGTGGAAAAGTGCCGAGTATTGTCAGGTCTCTCAGTCTGCCACGATGTTATTCGCCTCCCCTGCAGAAAATCGCAAGCAGCTCAGCGATTGGTTCATGTTCCAGGCAAGTTGAGGTTTTACTGGAACCGAATGGAGACTGTTATTTCATCGCTGTTGTGAAACAAAGTCCGGCGGTGAGTCGATTCATCGTTATTTGGCTTTCTGGCGAATGGGAAAATCTTTCCAATGCATATGTTATTGAATTTCTCCCATTTCCTGCATTTCCGTCCTGGAGACACCGGAAGGGAAAGGTAATCTAATCGAGACTGTGATTGGTGAAATTCACTTTTTTATGGCCCATACTTATTATATTCTTTCTTTCTCTCTTTTCAGTATTGTCTGGGAAGTGGTGGTGCACTAAGGCTGCAGTATGTTTGAAAGAGTAGTTTGGAATTGCCCTGTTGTTAGTTGTGAGATTACTTTATGCCTCATGCCCTCGGACTGTCTCACATTTAGCATTCATGCTTCGCTGTGTCTGAACATGCATTAGGTATGCCTGTTTTGTTTGTGTTCCGTGTTAAATGCTTTCTGTTTGCGATTCGGTCAATACATTACGAGTTAACAGGGGTTCTGAGGTAACTTGCAGCAGCAAAAATCCTCAACTGAGGATCTGGGAAAGTTTCACGAAGCATGGTCAGTCGGAGCAAAAGTAAGGAAGTCGTTCGTTTCTGCAGTGTTTCACAATACTACCTTTCCCGTGAGCAGTCGAACAGACTAAATGATTGTGCTACAGACTGCGACGGCAAGCTCCGCTGAAAAGTAATCCTTTAAAACCGGTGTAAGCAACGCAAGGTTATTGGGGTACACCGCGTGGAAACAGAGACTTCGGTGTATCTCATCCATGCTCACCACATCACCAAAATTAAACAAGTCCCGTTCCACAGCATTTCTCCTCAATCCCTCTAAACCCATCCTATCCAGAAACTCATCCGATTACCATTGCAATTTTCTGAGTGCAACAGCCTCCTCCACTCCCTCTGGTAGCTCATTCCATACACCCACAACCTTGTGAGTGGAAAATGTGCGTCGGGGTCCTTTGTCAATTTCAGACCACTCACCTTAAACCTATGCTCTCGAGTTTCCAACTCATCCTAGCTTGTGTAAAACACGTAAATACTCAGTTTACAACCCTTCCATAAAACCATGTCGCAGCCGTTATGCTGCCGGGAAAGTTGTCCCAGCTTATTCCACTTCACACTCCAGTCCAAACATTGACGACATCCTTGTCTATATTTTGTCACTAATTTCAGTCTATATTTTTTGACTTTTTCAAGATGTCAATTTCCCTGGATAACAACGAGCTATTGGAAAAAGAAAGGTGAAACGTAGAATGGCTTCAACTTTCAGTGCTGGATGCCACAGAGCCGCAACGCGCTCGGCTGAAGCTCGTTTCTGTAGTGTAGTGGTCATCACGTTCGCCTCACACGCGAAAGGTCCCCAGTTCGAAGCTGGGCAGAAACTGCTTTGTTCTTCAATTGCAGCCTTTTACACGGACAAGAACGGAGCTTTCTTGCTTGCTCTCCCATCTGCAAATCTGCCTTCGAAAATGCTCGAACAAATCTGCTCTCTTTGTGAAATGTGATGCACTTCCATTTAATTAGTGAGCAAAGCATTGTAAAGGCTTGTTCTGATCAGAACCATTGTAAAACCTGGTTCTGATCGTAAGTCATTCTGTTTGAGAGTGTAGTTACAGCGTTCTGATCCCTTCCACGAAAAACTGTCCCGCATTTGCATTCCTTGCGCAGGCGGACCGGTTCAAAGACCGGGAAGAAGCTGATGCGCTGGTGCTACTGATCAGCGCACCACTGATTCCTGAACTAGTCTGTCTGTCAAATGTAAACCAAAGTCGTCTATGCAAGGCCTCATTTGGAAACTCTCTGTCGTTATTCAACGTGCGAGAATTGGCAGCAGAGGTGCTGAATCATGGTTTGGATCAGTTCGCACGTTAGTGACTCATTCAATCAGCAACAGCAATGAAAGAAATTGCACTCCCAGAGGAACCTCTGGACTTGTGGTTTCATAGCGTCGCTAGTATTAAGGTGAGCCCCGAGATCTAAGCCATGTTGGAACTGAAACGGAGGAATTGACAGAGAGGCTGCAGAATAACATCGCAACCTTTTGGTTTTCTTTAAATCACTGACGAGCAGGAAACTGTAAACGGGCAGGGCGAGTGGGAAAGTGAGGCAGTTGCAGCTCTGGTGAAACTCCTTCTTTGTAAGTCACTCAGCACCAAGAGACGTGAAGGTGACTCATGCCTGAGAACTCTTCACATCGACAACAAAAAGCAATCAAGTGCAGTTAGCACCTCTCCCGGAATTGGGGTGGGGTGAGATAATTACCTTTTGACTTCAGTTACTATGTTCAGAAACTGCCTTTTAAATTGAGGTGAACAGAAACTGCATTTCTAATGAGCACCATGGAATTTAGCAAGATTTATTGAGTCGCTTCTCGTCGCTTCCCACACAGGTTTCCAAGTCAGTCGGTATCGATGTGGCTCATGTCCAGGTGTGAATATCCCTGCAGCCAATTGCACGGTTAAGGTAAAAGGCAAGGAAAGTGGCATCTCGAACCAGCCCCGAGGTCATATCATCCTCACAAGGTGATCTGTCGTTCTCGGATTGTAATGCTACCTCCGGTGTTAGGGTGGAGAACATTCTTTGCAAAACAGACACAGTGACTGAAAATATAGTGCACGGTATGATGTGGAACACGGCCTGCTCAGCTTTGTGCATTTTCCCTGTAGTCCGGTGTGTTTCGTGTTCCGTGTAAACGTGAAAGTTGTCCTGTTTCGAGCAATCGGTGAAATCATTCAGCAAAGCAAGAATCGAAATTGAAGTAATGTCAAGCAGCTCATGGTGATTTGACCAAATCATTACCGAACATATATTCTCACGCAGTCAAAGATACATTTCTGGCTGAAAAGAGTCTGAGAAGATAGACACAGCTTACCATTGATTTTTGTCTGGATTGATGGGCTTTCATTATCTGCTGCGAAATAGACATTGTAGCCGGGCACATACCAGCTGCTGTGCGAGTCGGACAGGGACCATGGAACCCTTTTCATGTGACTTTGCATGTGTGGTTATGCAGGAGCACAATTCGAAATGCAAGAAAATGGACGCTCAGGCTGTCTGGTAGTGTGGCCGAGCGGTCTAAGTCGGTGGATCCCGGTTCCGGACTGGAAAGGGGCGTGTGTTCGAATCCCACCACTGCCATTTCAGCTGATCAACTCCACTGCTCGAATGCTGCTTCGATCCCCGCTGCATTGATGTTCTCGGAGAATTAACTGTGGACAGGTGCCGAGTATTGTCAGGTCTCTCAGCTGCCATGATGTTATTCGCCTCCCCTGCAGAAAATCGCAAGCAGCTCAGCGATTGGTTTATGTTCCAGGCAAGTTGAGGTTTTACTGGAACCGAATGGAGACTGTTATTTCATCGCTGTTGTGAAACAAAGTCCGGCGGTGAGTCGATTCATCGTTATTTGGCTTTCTGGCGAATGGGAAAATCTTTCCAATGCATATGTTATTGAATTTCTCCCATTTCCTGCATTTCCGTCCTGGAGACACCGGAAGGGAAAGGTAATCTAATCGAGACTGTGATTGGTGAAATTCACTTTTTTATGGCCCATACTTATTATATTCTTTCTTTCTCTCTTTTCAGCATTGTCTGGGAAGTGGTGGTGCACTAAGGCTGCAGTATGTTTGAAAGAGTAGTTTGGAATTGCCCTGTTGTTAGTTGTGAGATTACTTTATGCCTCATGCCCTCGGACTGTCTCACATTTAGCATTCATGCTTCGCTGTGTCTGAACATGCATTAGGTATGCCAGTTTTGTTTGTGTTCCGTGTTAAATGCTTTCTGTTTGCGATTCGGTCAATACATTACGAGTTAACAGGGGTTCTGAGGTAACTTGCAGCAGCAAAAATCCTCAACTGAGGATCTGGGAAAGTTTCACGAAGCATGGTCAGTCGGAGCAAAAGTAAGGAAGTCGTTCGTTTCTGCAGTGTTTCACAATACTACCTTTCCCGTGAGCAGTCGAACAGACTAAATGATTGTGCTACAGACTGCGACGACAAGCTCCGCTGAAAAGTAATCCTTTAAAACCGGTGTAAGCAACGCAAGGTTATTGGGGTACACCGCGTGGAAACAGAGACTTCGGTGTATCTCATCCATGCTCACCACATCACCAAAATTAAACAAGTCCCGTTCCACAGCATTTCTCCTCAATCCCTCTAAACCCATCCTATCCAGAAACTCATCCGATTACCATTGCAATTTTCTGAGTGCAATAGCCTCCTCCACTCCCTCTGGTAGCTCATTCCATACACCCACAACCTTGTGAGTGGAAAATGTGCGTCGGGGTCCTTTGTCAATTTCAGACCACTCACCTTAAACCTATGCTCTCGAGTTTCCAACTCACCCTAGCTTGTGTAAAACACGTAAATACTCAGTTTACAACCCTTCCATAAAACCATGTCGCAGCCGTTATGCTGCCGGGAAAGTTGTCCCAGCTTATTCCACTTCACACTCCAGTCCAAACATTGACGACATCCTTGTCTATATTTTGTCACTAATTTCAGTCTATATTTTTTGACTTTTTCAAGATGTCAATTTCCCTGGATAACAACGAGCTATTGGAAAAAGAAAGGTGAAACGTAGAATGGCTTCAACTTTCAGTGCTGGATGCCACAGAGCCGCAACGCGCTCGGCTGAAGCTCGTTTCTGTAGTGTAGTGGTCATCACGTTCGCCTCACACGCGAAAGGTCCCCAGTTCGAAGCTGGGCAGAAACTGCTTTGTTCTTCAATTGCAGC
Organism: Hemiscyllium ocellatum; assembly: GCF_020745735.1. Taxonomy (NCBI): domain Eukaryota; kingdom Metazoa; phylum Chordata; class Chondrichthyes; order Orectolobiformes; family Hemiscylliidae; genus Hemiscyllium; species Hemiscyllium ocellatum. Next base: position 679,027 of record NW_026868173.1, on the reverse strand, counting down.
CTTTTACACGGACAAGAACGGAGCTTTCTTGCTTGCTCTCCCATCTGCAAATCTGCCTTCGAAAATGCTCGAACAAATCTGCTCTCTTTGTGAAATGTGATGCACTTCCATTTAATTAGTGAGCAAAGCATTGTAAAGGCTTGTTCTGATCAGAACCATTGTAAAACCTGGTTCTGATCATAAGTCATTCTGTTTGAGAGTGTAGTTACCGCGTTCTGATCCCTTCCACGAAAAACTGTCCCGCATTTGCATTCCTTGCGCAGGCGGACCGGTTCAAAGACAGGGAAGAAGCTGATGCGCTGGTGCTACTGATCAGCGCACCACTGATTCCTGAACTAGTCTGTCTGTCAAATGTAAACCAAAGTCGTCTCTGCAAGGCCTCATTTGGAAACTCTCTGTCGTTATTCAACGTGCGAGAATTGGCAGCAGAGGTGCTGAATCATGGTTTGGATCAGTTCGCACGTTAGTGACTCATTCAATCAGCAACAGCAATGAAAGAAATTGCACTCCCCGAGGAACCTCTGGACTTGTGGTTTCATAGCGTCGCTAGTATTAAGGTGAGCCCCGAGATCTAAGCCATGTTGGAACTGAAACGGAGGAATTGACAGAGAGGCTGCAGAATAACATCGCAACCTTTTGGTTTTCTTTAAATCACTGACGAGCAGGAAACTGTAAACGGGCAGGGCGAGTGGGAAAGTGAGGCAGTTGCAGCTCTGGTGAAACTCCTTCTTTGTAAGTCACTCAGCACCAAGAGACGTGAAGGTGACTCATGCCTGAGAACTCTTCACATCGAGAACAAAAAGCAATCAAGTGCAGTTAGCACCTCTCCCGGAATTGGGGTGGGGTGAGATAATTACCTTTTGACTTCAGTTACTATGTTCAGAAACTGCCTTTTAAATTGAGGTGAACAGAAACTGCATTTCTAATGAGCACCATGGAATTTAGCAAGATTTATTGAGTCGCTTCTCGTCGCTTCCCACACAGGTTTCCAAGTCAGTCGGTATCGATGTGGCTCATGTCCAGGTGTGAATATCCCTGCAGCCAATTGCACGGTTAAGGTAAAAGGCAAGGAAAGTGGCATCTCGAACCAGCCCCGAGGTCATATCATCCTCACAAGGTGATCTGTCGTTCTCGGATTGTAATGCTACCTCCGGTTTTAGGGTGGAGAACATTCTTTGCAAAACAGACACAGTGACTGAAAATATAGTGCACGGTATGATGTGGAACACGGCCTGCTCAGCTTTGTGCATTTTCCCTGTAGTCCGGTGTGTTTCGTGTTCCGTGTAAACGTGAACGTTGTCCTGTTTCGAGCAATCGGTGAAATCATTCAGCAAAGCAAGAATCGAAATTGAAGTAATGTCAAGCAGCTCATGGTGATTTGACCAAATCATTACCGAACATATATTCTCACGCAGTCAAAGATACATTTCTGGCTGAAAAGAGTCTGAGAAGATAGACACAGCTTACCATTGATTTTTGTCTGGATTGATGGGCTTTCATTATCTGCTGCGAAATAGACATTGTAGCCGGGCACATACCAGCTGCTGTGCGAGTCGGACAGGGACCATGGAACCCTTTTCATGTGACTTTGCATGTGTGGTTATGCAGGAGCACAATTCGAAATGCAAGAAAATGGACGCTCAGGCTGTCTGGTAGTGTGGCCGAGCGGTCTAAGGCGCTGGATCCAGGTTCCAGTCCTGAAAGGGGCGTGGGTTCGAATCCCACCACTGCCATTTCAGCTGACCTGCTCGAATGCTGCTTCGATCCCCGCTGCATTGATGTTCTCGGAGAATTAACTGTGGACAGGTGCCGAGTATTGTCAGGTCTCTCAGCTGCCATGATGTTATTCGCCTCCCCTGCAGAAAATCGCAAGCAGCTCAGCGATTGGTTTATGTTCCAGGCAAGTTGAGGTTTTACTGGAACCGAATGGAGACTGTTATTTCATCGCTGTTGTGAAACAAAGTCCGGCGGTGAGTCGATTCATCGTTATTTGGCTTTCTGGCGAATGGGAAAATCTTTCCAATGCATATGTTATTGAATTTCTCCCATTTCCTGCATTTCCGTCCTGGAGACACCGGAAGGGAAAGGTAATCTAATCGAGACTGTGATTGGTGAAATTCACTTTTTTATGGCCCATACTTATTATATTCTTTCTTTCTCTCTTTTCAGTATTGTCTGGGAAGTGGTGGTGCACTAAGGCTGCAGTATGTTTGAAAGAGTAGTTTGGAATTGCCCTGTTGTTAGTTGTGAGATTACTTTATGCCTCATGCCCTCGGACTGTCTCACATTTAGCATTCATGCTTCGCTGTGTCTGAACATGCATTAGGTATGCCAGTTTTGTTTGTGTTCCGTGTTAAATGCTTTCTGTTTGCGATTCGGTCAATACATTACGAGTTAACAGGGGTTCTGAGGTAACTTGCAGCAGCAAAAATCCTCAACTGAGGATCTGGGAAAGTTTCACGAAGCATGGTCAGTCGGAGCAAAAGTAAGGAAGTCGTTCGTTTCTGCAGTGTTTCACAATACTACCTTTCCCGTGAGCAGTCGAACAGACTAAATGATTGTGCTACAGACTGCGACGGCAAGCTCCGCTGAAAAGTAATCCTTTAAAACCGGTGTAAGCAACGCAAGGTTATTGGGGTACACCGCGTGGAAACAGAGACTTCGGTGTATCTCATCCATGCTCACCACATCACCAAAATTAAACAAGTCCCGTTCCACAGCATTTCTCCTCAATCCCTCTAAACCCATCCTATCCAGAAACTCATCCGATTACCATTGCAATTTTCTGAGTGCAATAGCCTCCTCCACTCCCTCTGGTAGCTCATTCCATACACCCACAACCTTGTGAGTGGAAAATGTGCGTCGGGGTCCTTTGTCAATTTCAGACCACTCACCTTAAACCTATGCTCTCGAGTTTCCAACTCACCCTAGCTTGTGTAAAACACGTAAATACTCAGTTTACAACCCTTCCATAAAACCATGTCGCAGCCGTTATGCTGCCGGGAAAGTTGTCCCAGCTTATTCCACTTCACACTCCAGTCCAAACATTGACGACATCCTTGTCTATATTTTGTCACTAATTTCAGTCTATATTTTTTGACTTTTTCAAGATGTCAATTTCCCTGGATAACAACGAGCTATTGGAAAAAGAAAGGTGAAACGTAGAATGGCTTCAACTTTCAGTGCTGGATGCCACAGAGCCGCAACGCGCTCGGCTGAAGCTCGTTTCTGTAGTGTAGTGGTCATCACGTTCGCCTCACACGCGAAAGGTCCCCAGTTCGAAGCTGGGCAGAAACTGCTTTGTTCTTCAATTGCAGCCTTTTACACGGACAAGAACGGAGCTTTCTTGCTTGCTCTCCCATCTGCAAATCTGCCTTCGAAAATGCTCGAACAAATCTGCTCTCTTTGTGAAATGTGATGCACTTCCATTTAATTAGTGAGCAAAGCATTGTAAAGGCTTGTTCTGATCAGAACCATTGTAAAACCTGGTTCTGATCATAAGTCATTCTGTTTGAGAGTGTAGTTACCGCGTTCTGATCCCTTCCACGAAAAACTGTCCCGCATTTGCATTCCTTGCGCAGGCGGACCGGTTCAAAGACCGGGAAGAAGCTGATGCGCTGGTGCTACTGATCAGCGCACCACTGATTCCTGAACTAGTCTGTCTGTCAAATGTAAACCAAAGTCGTCTATGCAAGGCCTCATTTGGAAACTCTCTGTCGTTATTCAACGTGCGAGAATTGGCAGCAGAGGTGCTGAATCATGGTTTGGATCAGTTCGCACGTTAGTGACTCATTCAATCAGCAACAGCAATGAAAGAAATTGCACTCCCAGAGGAACCTCTGGACTTGTGGTTTCATAGCGTCGCTAGTATTAAGGTGAGCCCCGAGATCTAAGCCATGTTGGAACTGAAACGGAGGAATTGACAGAGAGGCTGCAGAATAACATCGCAACCTTTTGGTTTTCTTTAAATCACTGACGAGCAGGAAACTGTAAACGGGCAGGGCGAGTGGGAAAGTGAGGCAGTTGCAGCTCTGGTGAAACTCCTTCTTTGTAAGTCACTCAGCACCAAGAGACGTGAAGGTGACTCATGCCTGAGAACTCTTCACATCGACAACAAAAAGCAATCAAGTGCAGTTAGCACCTCTCCCGGAATTGGGGTGGGGTGAGATAATTACCTTTTGACTTCAGTTACTATGTTCAGAAACTGCCTTTTAAATTGAGGTGAACAGAAACTGCATTTCTAATGAGCACCATGGAATTTAGCAAGATTTATTGAGTCGCTTCTCGTCGCTTCCCACACAGGTTTCCAAGTCAGTCGGTATCGATGTGGCTCATGTCCAGGTGTGAATATCCCTGCAGCCAATTGCACGGTTAAGGTAAAAGGCAAGGAAAGTGGCATCTCGAACCAGCCCCGAGGTCATATCATCCTCACAAGGTGATCTGTCGTTCTCGGATTGTAATGCTACCTCCGGTTTTAGGGTGGAGAACATTCTTTGCAAAACAGACACAGTGACTGAAAATATAGTGCACGGTATGATGTGGAACACGGCCTGCTCAGCTTTGTGCATTTTCCCTGTAGTCCGGTGTGTTTCGTGTTCCGTGTAAACGTGAACGTTGTCCTGTTTCGAGCAATCGGTGAAATCATTCAGCAAAGCAAGAATCGAAATTGAAGTAATGTCAAGCAGCTCATGGTGATTTGACCAAATCATTACCGAACATATATTCTCACGCAGTCAAAGATACATTTCTGGCTGAAAAGAGTCTGAGAAGATAGACACAGCTTACCATTGATTTTTGTCTGGATTGATGGGCTTTCATTATCTGCTGCGAAATAGACATTGTAGCCGGGCACATACCAGCTGCTGTGCGAGTCGGACAGGGACCATGGAACCCTTTTCATGTGACTTTGCATGTGTGGTTATGCAGGAGCACAATTCGAAATGCAAGAAAATGGACGCTCAGGCTGTCTGGTAGTGTGGCCGAGCGGTCTAAGTCGGTGGATCCCGGTTCCGGACTGGAAAGGGGCGTGTGTTCGAATCCCACCACTGCCATTTCAGCTGATCAACTCCACTGCTCGAATGCTGCTTCGATCCCCGCTGCATTGATGTTCTCGGAGAATTAACTGTGGACAGGTGCCGAGTATTGTCAGGTCTCTCAGCTGCCATGATGTTATTCGCCTCCCCTGCAGAAAATCGCAAGCAGCTCAGCGATTGGTTTATGTTCCAGGCAAGTTGAGGTTTTACTGGAACCGAATGGAGACTGTTATTTCATCGCTGTTGTGAAACAAAGTCCGGCGGTGAGTCGATTCATCGTTATTTGGCTTTCTGGCGAATGGGAAAATCTTTCCAATGCATATGTTATTGAATTTCTCCCATTTCCTGCATTTCCGTCCTGGAGACACCGGAAGGGAAAGGTAATCTAATCGAGACTGTGATTGGTGAAATTCACTTTTTTATGGCCCATACTTATTATATTCTTTCTTTCTCTCTTTTCAGCATTGTCTGGGAAGTGGTGGTGCACTAAGGCTGCAGTATGTTTGAAAGAGTAGTTTGGAATTGCCCTGTTGTTAGTTGTGAGATTACTTTATGCCTCATGCCCTCGGACTGTCTCACATTTAGCATTCATGCTTCGCTGTGTCTGAACATGCATTAGGTATGCCAGTTTTGTTTGTGTTCCGTGTTAAATGCTTTCTGTTTGCGATTCGGTCAATACATTACGAGTTAACAGGGGTTCTGAGGTAACTTGCAGCAGCAAAAATCCTCAACTGAGGATCTGGGAAAGTTTCACGAAGCATGGTCAGTCGGAGCAAAAGTAAGGAAGTCGTTCGTTTCTGCAGTGTTTCACAATACTACCTTTCCCGTGAGCAGTCGAACAGACTAAATGATTGTGCTACAGACTGCGACGACAAGCTCCGCTGAAAAGTAATCCTTTAAAACCGGTGTAAGCAACGCAAGGTTATTGGGGTACACCGCGTGGAAACAGAGACTTCGGTGTATCTCATCCATGCTCACCACATCACCAAAATTAAACAAGTCCCGTTCCACAGCATTTCTCCTCAATCCCTCTAAACCCATCCTATCCAGAAACTCATCCGATTACCATTGCAATTTTCTGAGTGCAATAGCCTCCTCCACTCCCTCTGGTAGCTCATTCCATACACCCACAACCTTGTGAGTGGAAAATGTGCGTCGGGGTCCTTTGTCAATTTCAGACCACTCACCTTAAACCTATGCTCTCGAGTTTCCAACTCACCCTAGCTTGTGTAAAACACGTAAATACTCAGTTTACAACCCTTCCATAAAACCATGTCGCAGCCGTTATGCTGCCGGGAAAGTTGTCCCAGCTTATTCCACTTCACACTCCAGTCCAAACATTGACGACATCCTTGTCTATATTTTGTCACTAATTTCAGTCTATATTTTTTGACTTTTTCAAGATGTCAATTTCCCTGGATAACAACGAGCTATTGGAAAAAGAAAGGTGAAACGTAGAATGGCTTCAACTTTCAGTGCTGGATGCCACAGAGCCGCAACGCGCTCGGCTGAAGCTCGTTTCTGTAGTGTAGTGGTCATCACGTTCGCCTCACACGCGAAAGGTCCCCAGTTCGAAGCTGGGCAGAAACTGCTTTGTTCTTCAATTGCAGCCTTTTACACGGACAAGAACGGAGCTTTCTTGCTTGCTCTCCCATCTGCAAATCTGCCTTCGAAAATGCTCGAACAAATCTGCTCTCTTTGTGAAATGTGATGCACTTCCATTTAATTAGTGAGCAAAGCATTGTAAAGGCTTGTTCTGATCAGAACCATTGTAAAACCTGGTTCTGATCATAAGTCATTCTGTTTGAGAGTGTAGTTACCGCGTTCTGATCCCTTCCACGAAAAACTGTCCCGCATTTGCATTCCTTGCGCAGGCGGACCGGTTCAAAGACAGGGAAGAAGCTGATGCGCTGGTGCTACTGATCAGCGCACCACTGATTCCTGAACTAGTCTGTCTGTCAAATGTAAACCAAAGTCGTCTCTGCAAGGCCTCATTTGGAAACTCTCTGTCGTTATTCAACGTGCGAGAATTGGCAGCAGAGGTGCTGAATCATGGTTTGGATCAGTTCGCACGTTAGTGACTCATTCAATCAGCAACAGCAATGAAAGAAATTGCACTCCCCGAGGAACCTCTGGACTTGTGGTTTCATAGCGTCGCTAGTATTAAGGTGAGCCCCGAGATCTAAGCCATGTTGGAACTGAAACGGAGGAATTGACAGAGAGGCTGCAGAATAACATCGCAACCTTTTGGTTTTCTTTAAATCACTGACGAGCAGGAAACTGTAAACGGGCAGGGCGAGTGGGAAAGTGAGGCAGTTGCAGCTCTGGTGAAACTCCTTCTTTGTAAGTCACTCAGCACCAAGAGACGTGAAGGTGACTCATGCCTGAGAACTCTTCACATCGACAACAAAAAGCAATCAAGTGCAGTTAGCACCTCTCCCGGAATTGGGGTGGGGTGAGATAATTACCTTTTGACTTCAGTTACTATGTTCAGAAACTGCCTTTTAAATTGAGGTGAACAGAAACTGCATTTCTAATGAGCACCATGGAATTTAGCAAGATTTATTGAGTCGCTTCTCGTCGCTTCCCACACAGGTTTCCAAGTCAGTCGGTACCGATGTGGCTCATGTCCAGGTGTGAATATCCCTGCAGCCAATTGCACGGTTAAGGTAAAAGGCAAGGAAAGTGGCATCTCGAACCAGCCCCGAGGTCATATCATCCTCACAAGGTGATCTGTCGTTCTCGGATTGTAATGCTACCTCCGGTTTTAGGGTGGAGAACATTCTTTGCAAAACAGACACAGTGACTGAAAATATAGTGCACGGTATGATGTGGAACACGGCCTGCTCAGCTTTGTGCATTTTCCCTGTAGTCCGGTGTGTTTCGTGTTCCGTGTAAACGTGAACGTTGTCCTGTTTCGAGCAATCGGTGAAATCATTCAGCAAAGCAAGAATCGAAATTGAAGTAATGTCAAGCAGCTCATGGTGATTTGACCAAATCATTACCGAACATATATTCTCACGCAGTCAAAGATACATTTCTGGCTGAAAAGAGTCTGAGAAGATAGACACAGCTTACCATTGATTTTTGTCTGGATTGATGGGCTTTCATTATCTGCTGCGAAATAGACATTGTAGCCGGGCACATACCAGCTGCTGTGCGAGTCGGACAGGGACCATGGAACCCTTTTCATGTGACTTTGCATGTGTGGTTATGCAGGAGCACAATTCGAAATGCAAGAAAATGGACGCTCAGGCTGTCTGGTAGTGTGGCCGAGCGGTCTAAGGCGCTGGATCCAGGTTCCAGTCCTGAAAGGGGCGTGGGTTCGAATCCCACCACTGCCATTTCAGCTGATCAACTCGAATGCTGCTTCGATCCCCGCTGCATTGATGTTCTCGGAGAATTAACTGTGGACAGGTGCCGAGTATTGTCAGGTCTCTCAGCTGCCATGATGTTATTCGCCTCCCCTGCAGAAAATCGCAAGCAGCTCAGCGATTGGTTTATGTTCCAGGCAAGTTGAGGTTTTACTGGAACCGAATGGAGACTGTTATTTCATCGCTGTTGTGAAACAAAGTCCGGCGGTGAGTCGATTCATCGTTATTTGGCTTTCTGGCGAATGGGAAAATCTTTCCAATGCATATGTTATTGAATTTCTCCCATTTCCTGCATTTCCGTCCTGGAGACACCGGAAGGGAAAGGTAATCTAATCGAGACTGTGATTGGTGAAATTCACTTTTTTATGGCCCATACTTATTATATTCTTTCTTTCTCTCTTTTCAGCATTGTCTGGGAAGTGGTGGTGCACTAAGGCTGCAGTATGTTTGAAAGAGTAGTTTGGAATTGCCCTGTTGTTAGTTGTGAGATTACTTTATGCCTCATGCCCTCGGACTGTCTCACATTTAGCATTCATGCTTCGCTGTGTCTGAACATGCATTAGGTATGCCAGTTTTGTTTGTGTTCCGTGTTAAATGCTTTCTGTTTGCGATTCGGTCAATACATTACGAGTTAACAGGGGTTCTGAGGTAACTTGCAGCAGCAAAAATCCTCAACTGAGGATCTGGGAAAGTTTCACGAAGCATGGTCAGTCGGAGCAAAAGTAAGGAAGTCGTTCGTTTCTGCAGTGTTTCACAATACTACCTTTCCCGTGAGCAGTCGAACAGACTAAATGATTGTGCTACAGACTGCGACGGCAAGCTCCGCTGAAAAGTAATCCTTTAAAACCGGTGTAAGCAACGCAAGGTTATTGGGGTACACCGCGTGGAAACAGAGACTTCGGTGTATCTCATCCATGCTCACCACATCACCAAAATTAAACAAGTCCCGTTCCACAGCATTTCTCCTCAATCCCTCTAAACCCATCCTATCCAGAAACTCATCCGATTACCATTGCAATTTTCTGAGTGCAATAGCCTCCTCCACTCCCTCTGGTAGCTCATTCCATACACCCACAACCTTGTGAGTGGAAAATGTGCGTCGGGGTCCTTTGTCAATTTCAGACCACTCACCTTAAACCTATGCTCTCGAGTTTCCAACTCACCCTAGCTTGTGTAAAACACGTAAATACTCAGTTTACAACCCTTCCATAAAACCATGTCGCAGCCGTTATGCTGCCGGGAAAGTTGTCCCAGCTTATTCCACTTCACACTCCAGTCCAAACATTGACGACATCCTTGTCTATATTTTGTCACTAATTTCAGTCTATATTTTTTGACTTTTTCAAGATGTCAATTTCCCTGGATAACAACGAGCTATTGGAAAAAGAAAGGTGAAACGTAGAATGGCTTCAACTTTCAGTGCTGGATGCCACAGAGCCGCAACGCGCTCGGCTGAAGCTCGTTTCTGTAGTGTAGTGGTCATCACGTTCGCCTCACACGCGAAAGGTCCCCAGTTCGAAGCTGGGCAGAAACTGCTTTGTTCTTCAATTGCAGCCTTTTACACGGACAAGAACGGAGCTTTCTTGCTTGCTCTCCCATCTGCAAATCTGCCTTCGAAAATGCTCGAACAAATCTGCTCTCTTTGTGAAATGTGATGCACTTCCATTTAATTAGTGAGCAAAGCATTGTAAAGGCTTGTTCTGATCAGAACCATTGTAAAACCTGGTTCTGATCATAAGTCATTCTGTTTGAGAGTGTAGTTACCGCGTTCTGATCCCTTCCACGAAAAACTGTCCCGCATTTGCATTCCTTGCGCAGGCGGACCGGTTCAAAGACAGGGAAGAAGCTGATGCGCTGGTGCTACTGATCAGCGCACCACTGATTCCTGAACTAGTCTGTCTGTCAAATGTAAACCAAAGTCGTCTCTGCAAGGCCTCATTTGGAAACTCTCTGTCGTTATTCAACGTGCGAGAATTGGCAGCAGAGGTGCTGAATCATGGTTTGGATCAGTTCGCACGTTAGTGACTCATTCAATCAGCAACAGCAATGAAAGAAATTGCACTCCCCGAGGAACCTCTGGACTTGTGGTTTCATAGCGTCGCTAGTATTAAGGTGAGCCCCGAGATCTAAGCCATGTTGGAACTGAAACGGAGGAATTGACAGAGAGGCTGCAGAATAACATCGCAACCTTTTGGTTTTCTTTAAATCACTGACGAGCAGGAAACTGTAAACGGGCAGGGCGAGTGGGAAAGTGAGGCAGTTGCAGCTCTGGTGAAACTCCTTCTTTGTAAGTCACTCAGCACCAAGAGACGTGAAGGTGACTCATGCCTGAGAACTCTTCACATCGACAACAAAAAGCAATCAAGTGCAGTTAGCACCTCTCCCGGAATTGGGGTGGGGTGAGATAATTACCTTTTGACTTCAGTTACTATGTTCAGAAACTGCCTTTTAAATTGAGGTGAACAGAAACTGCATTTCTAATGAGCACCATGGAATTTAGCAAGATTTATTGAGTCGCTTCTCGTCGCTTCCCACACAGGTTTCCAAGTCAGTCGGTACCGATGTGGCTCATGTCCAGGTGTGAATATCCCTGCAGCCAATTGCACGGTTAAGGTAAAAGGCAAGGAAAGTGGCATCTCGAACCAGCCCCGAGGTCATATCATCCTCACAAGGTGATCTGTCGTTCTCGGATTGTAATGCTACCTCCGGTTTTAGGGTGGAGAACATTCTTTGCAAAACAGACACAGTGACTGAAAATATAGTGCACGGTATGATGTGGAACACGGCCTGCTCAGCTTTGTGCATTTTCCCTGTAGTCCGGTGTGTTTCGTGTTCCGTGTAAACGTGAACGTTGTCCTGTTTCGAGCAATCGGTGAAATCATTCAGCAAAGCAAGAATCGAAATTGAAGTAATGTCAAGCAGCTCATGGTGATTTGACCAAATCATTACCGAACATATATTCTCACGCAGTCAAAGATACATTTCTGGCTGAAAAGAGTCTGAGAAGATAGACACAGCTTACCATTGATTTTTGTCTGGATTGATGGGCTTTCATTATCTGCTGCGAAATAGACATTGTAGCCGGGCACATACCAGCTGCTGTGCGAGTCGGACAGGGACCATGGAACCCTTTTCATGTGACTTTGCATGTGTGGTTATGCAGGAGCACAATTCGAAATGCAAGAAAATGGACGCTCAGGCTGTCTGGTAGTGTGGCCGAGCGGTCTAAGGCGCTGGATCCAGGTTCCAGTCCTGAAAGGGGCGTGGGTTCGAATCCCACCACTGCCATTTCAGCTGATCAACTCCACTGCTCGAATGCTGCTTCGATCCCCGCTGCATTGATGTTCTCGGAGAATTAACTGTGGACAGGTGCCGAGTATTGTCAGGTCTCTCAGCTGCCATGATGTTATTCGCCTCCCCTGCAGAAAATCGCAAGCAGCTCAGCGATTGGTTTATGTTCCAGGCAAGTTGAGGTTTTACTGGAACCGAATGGAGACTGTTATTTCATCGCTGTTGTGAAACAAAGTCCGGCGGTGAGTCGATTCATCGTTATTTGGCTTTCTGGCGAATGGGAAAATCTTTCCAATGCATATGTTATTGAATTTCTCCCATTTCCTGCATTTCCGTCCTGGAGACACCGGAAGGGAAAGGTAATCTAATCGAGACTGTGATTGGTGAAATTCACTTTTTTATGGCCCATACTTATTATATTCTTTCTTTCTCTCTTTTCAGCATTGTCTGGGAAGTGGTGGTGCACTAAGGCTGCAGTATGTTTGAAAGAGTAGTTTGGAATTGCCCTGTTGTTAGTTGTGAGATTACTTTATGCCTCATGCCCTCGGACTGTCTCACATTTAGCATTCATGCTTCGCTGTGTCTGAACATGCATTAGGTATGCCAGTTTTGTTTGTGTTCCGTGTTAAATGCTTTCTGTTTGCGATTCGGTCAATACATTACGAGTTAACAGGGGTTCTGAGGTAACTTGCAGCAGCAAAAATCCTCAACTGAGGATCTGGGAAAGTTTCACGAAGCATGGTCAGTCGGAGCAAAAGTAAGGAAGTCGTTCGTTTCTGCAGTGTTTCACAATACTACCTTTCCCGTGAGCAGTCGAACAGACTAAATGATTGTGCTACAGACTGCGACGGCAAGCTCCGCTGAAAAGTAATCCTTTAAAACCGGTGTAAGCAACGCAAGGTTATTGGGGTACACCGCGTGGAAACAGAGACTTCGGTGTATCTCATCCATGCTCACCACATCACCAAAATTAAACAAGTCCCGTTCCACAGCATTTCTCCTCAATCCCTCTAAACCCATCCTATCCAGAAACTCATCCGATTACCATTGCAATTTTCTGAGTGCAATAGCCTCCTCCACTCCCTCTGGTAGCTCATTCCATACACCCACAACCTTGTGAGTGGAAAATGTGCGTCGGGGTCCTTTGTCAATTTCAGACCACTCACCTTAAACCTATGCTCTCGAGTTTCCAACTCACCCTAGCTTGTGTAAAACACGTAAATACTCAGTTTACAACCCTTCCATAAAACCATGTCGCAGCCGTTATGCTGCCGGGAAAGTTGTCCCAGCTTATTCCACTTCACACTCCAGTCCAAACATTGACGACATCCTTGTCTATATTTTGTCACTAATTTCAGTCTATATTTTTTGACTTTTTCAAGATGTCAATTTCCCTGGATAACAACGAGCTATTGGAAAAAGAAAGGTGAAACGTAGAATGGCTTCAACTTTCAGTGCTGGATGCCACAGAGCCGCAACGCGCTCGGCTGAAGCTCGTTTCTGTAGTGTAGTGGTCATCACGTTCGCCTCACACGCGAAAGGTCCCCAGTTCGAAGCTGGGCAGAAACTGCTTTGTTCTTCAATTGCAGCCTTTTACACGGACAAGAACGGAGCTTTCTTGCTTGCTCTCCCATCTGCAAATCTGCCTTCGAAAATGCTCGAACAAATCTGCTCTCTTTGTGAAATGTGATGCACTTCCATTTAATTAGTGAGCAAAGCATTGTAAAGGCTTGTTCTGATCAGAACCATTGTAAAACCTGGTTCTGATCATAAGTCATTCTGTTTGAGAGTGTAGTTACCGCGTTCTGATCCCTTCCACGAAAAACTGTCCCGCATTTGCATTCCTTGCGCAGGCGGACCGGTTCAAAGACAGGGAAGAAGCTGATGCGCTGGTGCTACTGATCAGCGCACCACTGATTCCTGAACTAGTCTGTCTGTCAAATGTAAACCAAAGTCGTCTCTGCAAGGCCTCATTTGGAAACTCTCTGTCGTTATTCAACGTGCGAGAATTGGCAGCAGAGGTGCTGAATCATGGTTTGGATCAGTTCGCACGTTAGTGACTCATTCAATCAGCAACAGCAATGAAAGAAATTGCACTCCCAGAGGAACCTCTGGACTTGTGGTCTCATAGCGTCGCTAGTATTAAGGTGAGCCCCGAGATCTAAGCCATGTTGGAACTGAAACGGAGGAATTGACAGAGAGGCTGCAGAATAACATCGCAACCTTTTGGTTTTCTTTAAATCACTGACGAGCAGGAAACTGTAAACGGGCAGGGCGAGTGGGAAAGTGAGGCAGTTGCAGCTCTGGTGAAACTCCTTCTTTGTAAGTCACTCAGCACCAAGAGACGTGAAGGTGACTCATGCCTGAGAACTCTTCACATCGAGAACAAAAAGCAATCAAGTGCAGTTAGCACCTCTCCCGGAATTGGGGTGGGGTGAGATAATTACCTTTTGACTTCAGTTACTATGTTCAGAAACTGCCTTTTAAATTGAGGTGAACAGAAACTGCATTTCTAATGAGCACCATGGAATTTAGCAAGATTTATTGAGTCGCTTCTCGTCGCTTCCCACACAGGTTTCCAAGTCAGTCGGTATCGATGTGGCTCATGTCCAGGTGTGAATATCCCTGCAGCCAATTGCACGGTTAAGGTAAAAGGCAAGGAAAGTGGCATCTCGAACCAGCCCCGAGGTCATATCATCCTCACAAGGTGATCTGTCGTTCTCGGATTGTAATGCTACCTCCGGTTTTAGGGTGGAGAACATTCTTTGCAAAACAGACACAGTGACTGAAAATATAGTGCACGGTATGATGTGGAACACGGCCTGCTCAGCTTTGTGCATTTTCCCTGTAGTCCGGTGTGTTTCGTGTTCCGTGTAAACGTGAACGTTGTCCTGTTTCGAGCAATCGGTGAAATCATTCAGCAAAGCAAGAATCGAAATTGAAGTAATGTCAAGCAGCTCATGGTGATTTGACCAAATCATTACCGAACATATATTCTCACGCAGTCAAAGATACATTTCTGGCTGAAAAGAGTCTGAGAAGATAGACACAGCTTACCATTGATTTTTGTCTGGATTGATGGGCTTTCATTATCTGCTGCGAAATAGACATTGTAGCCGGGCACATACCAGCTGCTGTGCGAGTCGGACAGGGACCATGGAACCCTTTTCATGTGACTTTGCATGTGTGGTTATGCAGGAGCACAATTCGAAATGCAAGAAAATGGACGCTCAGGCTGTCTGGTAGTGTGGCCGAGCGGTCTAAGGCGCTGGATTCAGGTTCCAGTCCTGAAAGGGGCGTGGGTTCGAATCCCACCACTGCCATTTCAGCTGATCAACTCGAATGCTGCTTCGATCCCCGCTGCATTGATGTTCTCGGAGAATTAACTGTGGACAGGTGCCGAGTATTGTCAGGTCTCTCAGCTGCCATGATGTTATTCGCCTCCCCTGCAGAAAATCGCAAGCAGCTCAGCGATTGGTTTATGTTCCAGGCAAGTTGAGGTTTTACTGGAACCGAATGGAGACTGTTATTTCATCGCTGTTGTGAAACAAAGTCCGGCGGTGAGTCGATTCATCGTTATTTGGCTTTCTGGCGAATGGGAAAATCTTTCCAATGCATATGTTATTGAATTTCTCCCATTTCCTGCATTTCCGTCCTGGAGACACCGGAAGGGAAAGGTAATCTAATCGAGACTGTGATTGGTGAAATTCACTTTTTTATGGCCCATACTTATTATATTCTTTCTTTCTCTCTTTTCAGCATTGTCTGGGAAGTGGTGGTGCACTAAGGCTGCAGTATGTTTGAAAGAGTAGTTTGGAATTGCCCTGTTGTTAGTTGTGAGATTACTTTATGCCTCATGCCCTCGGACTGTCTCACATTTAGCATTCATGCTTCGCTGTGTCTGAACATGCATTAGGTATGCCAGTTTTGTTTGTGTTCCGTGTTAAATGCTTTCTGTTTGCGATTCGGTCAATACATTACGAGTTAACAGGGGTTCTGAGGTAACTTGCAGCAGCAAAAATCCTCAACTGAGGATCTGGGAAAGTTTCACGAAGCATGGTCAGTCGGAGCAAAAGTAAGGAAGTCGTTCGTTTCTGCAGTGTTTCACAATACTACCTTTCCCGTGAGCAGTCGAACAGACTAAATGATTGTGCTACAGACTGCGACGGCAAGCTCCGCTGAAAAGTAATCCTTTAAAACCGGTGTAAGCAACGCAAGGTTATTGGGGTACACCGCGTGGAAACAGAGACTTCGGTGTATCTCATCCATGCTCACCACATCACCAAAATTAAACAAGTCCCGTTCCACAGCATTTCTCCTCAATCCCTCTAAACCCATCCTATCCAGAAACTCATCCGATTACCATTGCAATTTTCTGAGTGCAATAGCCTCCTCCACTCCCTCTGGTAGCTCATTCCATACACCCACAACCTTGTGAGTGGAAAATGTGCGTCGGGGTCCTTTGTCAATTTCAGACCACTCACCTTAAACCTATGCTCTCGAGTTTCCAACTCACCCTAGCTTGTGTAAAACACGTAAATACTCAGTTTACAACCCTTCCATAAAACCATGTCGCAGCCGTTATGCTGCCGGGAAAGTTGTCCCAGCTTATTCCACTTCACACTCCAGTCCAAACATTGACGACATCCTTGTCTATATTTTGTCACTAATTTCAGTCTATATTTTTTGACTTTTTCAAGATGTCAATTTCCCTGGATAACAACGAGCTATTGGAAAAAGAAAGGTGAAACGTAGAATGGCTTCAACTTTCAGTGCTGGATGCCACAGAGCCGCAACGCGCTCGGCTGAAGCTCGTTTCTGTAGTGTAGTGGTCATCACGTTCGCCTCACACGCGAAAGGTCCCCAGTTCGAAACTGGGCAGAAACTGCTTTGTTCTTCAATTGCAGCCTTTTACACGGACAAGAACGGAGCTTTCTTGCTTGCTCTCCCATCTGCAAATCTGCCTTCGAAAATGCTCGAACAAATCTGCTCTCTTTGTGAAATGTGATGCACTTCCATTTAATTAGTGAGCAAAGCATTGTAAAGGCTTGTTCTGATCAGAACCATTGTAAAACCTGGTTCTGATCATAAGTCATTCTGTTTGAGAGTGTAGTTACCGCGTTCTGATCCCTTCCACGAAAAACTGTCCCGCATTTGCATTCCTTGCGCAGGCGGACCGGTTCAAAGACAGGGAAGAAGCTGATGCGCTGGTGCTACTGATCAGCGCACCACTGATTCCTGAACTAGTCTGTCTGTCAAATGTAAACCAAAGTCGTCTCTGCAAGGCCTCATTTGGAAACTCTCTGTCGTTATTCAACGTGCGAGAATTGGCAGCAGAGGTGCTGAATCATGGTTTGGATCAGTTCGCACGTTAGTGACTCATTCAATCAGCAACAGCAATGAAAGAAATTGCACTCTCCGAGGAACCTCTGGACCTGTGCTTTCATAGCGTCGCTAGTATTAAGGTGCGCCCGAGATCTAAGCCATGTTGGAACTGAAACGGAGGAATTGACAGAGAGGCTGCAGAATGACATCGCATCCTTTTGGTTTTCTTTAAATCACTGACGAGCAGGAAACTGTAAACGGGCAGGGCGAGTGGGAAAGTGAGGCAGTTGCAGCTCTGGTGAAACTCCTTCTTTGTAAGTCACTCAGCACCAAGAGACGTGAAGGTGACTCAGGCGTGAGAGCTCTTCACATCGAGAACAAAAAGCAATCAAGGGCAGTTAGCACTTCTCCCGGAGTGAGGGTGGGGTGAGATAATTACCTTTTGACTTCAGTTACTATGTTCAGAAACTGCCTTTTAAATTGAGGTGAACAGAAACTGCATTTCTAATAAGCACCATGGAATTTAGCAAGATTTATTGAGTCGCTTCTCGTCGCTTCCCACACAGGTTTCCAAGTCAGTCGGTATCGATGTGGCTCATGTCCAGGTGTGAATATCCTTGCAGCCAATTGCACGGTTAAGGTAAAAGGCAAGGAAAGTGGCATCTCGAACTGGCCCCGAGGTCAGAGCATCCTCACAATGTGATCTGTCGTTCTCGGATTGTAATGCTACCTCCGCTTTTAGGGTGGAGAACATTCTTTGGGACCCTTATGCTGCAAAACAGACACAGTGACTGAAACTATGCTGCACGGTATAATGTGGAACACGGCCTGCTCAGCTTTGTGCATTTTCCCTGTAGTCCGGTGTGTTTCATGTTCCGTGTAAACGTGAAAGTTGTCCTGTTTCGAGCAATCATTGAGCAAAGCAAGAATCGAAATTGAAGTAATGTCAAGCAGCTCATGGTGATTTGACCAAATCGTAACCGAACATATACTCTCACGCACTCACAGAAACATTTGTAGCTGAAAAGAGTCTGAGTAGGTAGACTCAGCTTACCATTGATTTTTGTCTGGATTGAGGGGCTCCTTCTTTGTGTTTCACTCAGCAACCAGAGACATGAAGGTGACTCTGGCAGAGAGCTCTTCACATCGAGAACAAGAGCACTCAAGGGCAGTTAGCACCTCTTTGACATCTTCTGGGGTGGGGTGGGGCAATCACCTTTTGACTTCTGTTAATATCCTCAAAAACTGAAAGTTGTTCTGTTTCGAGCAGAGGACGAAATCATTTACCAAAGCAACAATCCAAATACCAGCAATATCATGCAGCTCATGGTTACTTTGCCCAATCATATCCGAATATACAGTCTCTCATACAGACATTACATTTGTGGCTTTAGCAAATCTCAGAAGCTTGATTCCAGCTATCAAATGATTTTTGGCTGGATTGAATGTTTGTTGCGAGATTGATATTGTAGTTGGGCATATCCCTGCAGCTGTGCCAGCAGGAGAGGGATCACAGAACTGTTTCCCTGTGACTTTGCTTCTAATGTTTCACAGGAGCACCATGGAAGGTGTAAGACAATACACTGCAGCTGTGGCTGGTTTCGTGGCCAAGTGACCGAAGGAACTGCTTTCTCACTACAAACTCTCAGGTGGCTCGAGTTCAGATCCAACCGCTGCCCTTTGTGGGTGTGCTGCTTGTTTTACTGCAGCCTGTTAAATGCTGCTGTGTTTAAATTCCAACACAACCATGTGGTTTTGCTTTTGGAAATGTACCTCTGATTTGGGAGAGTGCACACTCTCTATCCTGTCAGTGTTTATGCTGTTATGATCACGTTTGCGTCCCACATGAAATGTCCCCGTTCTCAAGCGGTTCTACTGCTGCATCATGTTCCGGCCAAGTTGTGTTATTCACTGTTTTCACTGAAACAGAACGGAGATTGGTATTGCATCGCTGTTGTGAAACAAAATCCTGCAGTGACTTTACTTCTCATTATTTGGTGTTCTGGCGAATGGGAAAATAATTCCACTACATTGTGATGTCATATGGTCTTAAATTTCTTTTATTTCCTTCCCTTCTGCCCTGGAGATGGAGGAAGCAGGCACTGCCGCATTGTTGATCGGATGGGCAAATTAATCTAAACGAGACTGTGTTTGGGAATCTCTTAACTTTTCATGGTCCATTCATGTTCAGTTCTTTCTTTTCCCTCATTTCGGAGCTTTCCGGGAGGTGGCGGTGCACCAAGTTTCCAATACATTTTGGGAGTGCAGTTTGGAATTCCGCTGAAGGATCTGGGAGCTGTTTATGGCTGATTGCCCTCGCACTGTCCCCAGAACAGCATTCATGCTTCAATGTCTCTTAAAATGCATTTTAAACAAACTCCCATTTCCCAGCATCTGGCCCCTATCTCACTAAACCCTTCCTATCCAGAAGCTCAGCCGGTTGCCTTTGAAATCTTCTGAGTGTACGAGCCTCCTCCACTTCCTCTGGAAGCTGATTCCATACACGCACAACCTTCTGTGTGGGAAAGGTGCCTCATTCCGTTTTATATTTTACCCGTCTCACCTTAAACCTATGCTCTCCAGTTTTTAACTCGCCCCATATTGCAGAGATCAATAACTCAATTTTTCTGTTGACAAACCTTCCTTCAGGCCATGCCCGACGATGAAGGGTAAGACGTCCCAGCATGTTCAGGCTCGCCCGACATTCCAAACTGTGCACCCCTGACACCATCTTTGTCTATATTTTGTGAGCAATTTCCCGTGATTTTCTTATTTTTTTAATGATGCCAGTTACGCTGGAGAATAACCAGCTCCTGGAAACAGAAAGATGAAGCGTTGAACGGCTGTAAAGTTTAGTGCTGGCCCACTCTGAACACCAGTTGCTCGCGGGGATGTTGCCTGTAGTGTAGTGACTGTTAGAGTCACCTCATACACGAAAACTCCTCACTTCAAAATCGGGCAAGAATAGCCTTATTCCCGATGGCAGCCTTTCAGACTGACATGAGCAGAGTTTTATAATTTGCTGTTCACGTCAGCAAACCTGGCTTTGAATTTGCTCGCTCATACATGTTTGCGTGATGAAACGGAATACAATCCCATTTCATTTCTGTGCGAAACATTGTCACAGTGGTCGCCAAACTGGTTTTGAATATGGACAGATGTGTACAGCACTGATGGCCATTCTGTGTCACAGTGGAGTTCCTGGACTCTGATCCTTCCACTAAAAACAGAACCACATTTGCTTTCCTTGGGCAGGTGGCCTGGTTCAAAGCCAAGGGGCAAAGGTTCCCAGCAAAATTCCTCAACTGAGAACCTGGGCATGTTTCATGGGGAATGGTCAGTGGGAGTAACATTGTGGAAGGACCCGGTACTGCAGTAAACTTCTAGACACTAAATTCAAGAGCGATTGGATTTTAGTATTCTGAGGCACAATTTAAATTGATTGGTAAAATTGGAATTCTTTCTTAATTAGCAAACAAAACTGACTTGTTTCACAGCCAACCGTTACATCTTTCCAATTTTCTAGTCCACGCTGAGACTGCGAGCTGGTCATCACAGGTATTAGTTAGCGCTCAGTTCCCAACAGCATTCACTCTCATTTAAAGGTGGAGGGCACGTCTTCAACTTCATAACACTGTTCTCATCACAAAATCCTGCAGTTTGTAATCTAGGAGACGGGGTTAGCTTGCAACCGTTACCGTATTAAATGTGAAGATTTTCACACGGGAAGCACCATTCTTGAGGGGGCGGGGTGGGGGGGGTTAGTTTCTGTAAGCTGTGTCCCAGGGCTATGCAGGGAGCTGCAGTGGCCACTTTCAGTTGACAGCAGGGGTCTGGAAAGAACAATGTTTGTCCCTATTTTACTCCATGTGGAGCCAGGGAACACAGAATCATCAATGGTTTGGGCTGCAATTCCATCTTGCCATGGATTTTCCGGTTTAAATGGAGCTAGGGTAGTATTCCCATAGTCTGATCTGGAACAACCAAAGCTCCATACCTGGATGTTGTCAAACTTCCAAACTTTATCTTTCAGCCCGCTGCTGACCATTGGAGTCATACAGCCTGTCACCAACCAGGCGTGCCGATTTCCCTAAAGCAGGAAGGTTAGCGGGGATCTGAAGGGCGGTGGAATAACTGGAGCTTTCACTGTTTTCAGAGTCTGTCACCAATTTTCCTGCTTTCATTACCAAAAGTGTCAGAGAGCTTAAGGGGTCTGCAAACACCCAGAGGGAAAGGAACTGGAAATTAGAAGATACCCAGACCGTTCAAAATGACTGCCTGAGCTACATCACTATGACTCTGGTACTGGGATAATTCAAGCACACGGCTTGACAGAATCTGAAAATTAAATACAGAACTTCAGGCTGTTCAGTCCAAATGCAATCCATTAAGATACAGTGGATATTGAATCCCTTCTATGTAACCGCTTCATCAAATCCTCCCTGTCAATCTATCCACAATCTTAATTTTTGTATCTCGTTGTCCATTTCCCCCAGCTAATGTGAACATCTTGTTTTCATCTTCCTTACCTATAACAATAATAAGCCAATAAGCTTTGTCACATCTTGCTTCAACTCCAGTTGCTCCATTGCATCATAAGTCACTCCTGAAACTTTCTTGTAAATGAATGAGCCTATCCCCTCTCTGGAGCCTCCAATCCTTCGCAATGTATGATGATCTCTGTTGTGAGTATACTGATCACCCTCGACTTCGAGGAGCGATAATGTGAGTTTCCGAAATTATAGAGAGGGTGCAGGAGGAACCCAATAGGACTGGCACCTTTTGGGAGAGAGAAATAATGTTCATGTTTAGAGACAATTTCTTACTTTATTTTGATTATTCTTTTCTCTCTGCCCTAATAGTGATGGATCTTGTAAGCTTCTTTCTCTGAGGACTTCAAGGAAGGATATATACACAAAAGTATCAAACTAAGGGAATTATTTGTCTGTCTGATTTCTCACATGGACCAGCATTGCCTTTATTAAACTTCTTTGAATATGTGAAGAAGATTCACAGACAGGAAACGCCAAAGAAACATTTAATCAAAATCTGACAATATCAATTGATTCATCACAAACTGGAAATAATTGACGTTTGAGTGTTGCATCCTCAGTCATTACCAATCACTGCATACAATTTCTCCATCATATCCTCCCTGACGATCTGTACCAAAGTCTTAGGTGATTGTTGGTGTATCCCATACCTGGGGGAGGTGTGTTCCAGTTAGAGGAAGTTGGGAGCTGACAGGATGAACTGGGTTGGGGAGGAGATGGGATTTGGGTGATAGACTTTGGAAGTATTTGAACCTAGCTCAGTCAGCCATTACCCTCACGCCATGCGGGCTGACCGGGGAAGTATTGATCTGTGACTGTCTCTGTCTGTCTGTGACAGCATGTGGACTGGGGGTCACTTGTTCCCTTGTTGCCTTTTCTCTCTCTCTCTCTCTCTCTCTCTCTCTCTCTCTCTCTCTTTCTCTTCTCTCTCCTCTCTCGTTTTCTCTCTCACACTCTCATTCTTCTGCTCTCTCTTCTCCACCCCTTCTTCACCTCTCTTCTCATCTTCCCTGCTTCTCCCTCTCTTCTCTTTCCCTCTCTCTTCCCTCACTCTTCTCTCCCCTCTCTCTTCTTTCTCCCTCCACTCTCACTTCATCTCTCTCTCTCTCTCTCTCTCCCCCTCTCTCTCTCTCTCTCGCTCTCTCGCTCTCTCTCTCTCTCTCTCTCCCCCTCTCTCTCTCTCATTAGGGTCGCATGGTGGCTCAGTAGTTACCATTGCTGCCTCACAGTGCCAGGGACCCTGTTCAAATCCTGCCCAAGGCGACTGTCTGTGTGTAGTGTGCACATTTTCCCCAGTGTCTGCATGGGTTTCCTCACCCGGTCCAATGATGTGCAGATCAGGGTGGACTGGTCATGGGAGCCCAATGAGTTAGGTGAACTGTCCAGACTGAGAACGGTCTGGGTAGGTTACTCTCCTACCCATCTTCCCACCCCTCTCTTTCCCCCAGTCTCCTATCCCCTCTCTTCTGCCACCCTGTCCTCACCTATCTTCCCAATTCTCTCCTCACTTTCCTCCCACACTTTCACCGTCCTACCCATCTGCCCTTCTGTCTTTCATCCAATTTCCTCCTCCCCACGTCCAACCACTCTGTCCTCCTGAACTCTCCTCGCCACCTCCTTCTGCTCCTCCTGCTGTCTACTCACTCTCTCCGCACCGCCACCTCCTCCCCCTCACCTCTTCTCTCCCAGCTAACACCCCCCCCCACTCTCTTCCTCCTCACCCCACATCTCACCCACTCTCCTCCTCCCCCTCTCTGACACCCTCTTTTGCTCCTGCTGTTCTCTGCCTCATCCTCCCATCTCTCCCTGCCCCTCCCTTCTCCACCTCTCTCCTCTCCCTCTCTCTCTTCTACCCCTCTTTTCCACGCCCTCTCTACTCTCCCTCTCTCTCCTCCCCCTCTCCATCCTCCCACTCTCCTCCCACCCCCTCCCCTCCCCCACTCCACCCCCCTCTTCCCTCCCCCTCTCCTCCCCCACACTCTCCCCTCCCCTCTCGCTTCTCCCCTCCCCTCTCTCTTATCAACCTCCCCTCTCTCCTAAGACCCCTCCCTTCCTCCTCCTTCTCTCCTCTCCCTCTTCCCTCTCTCCACTCCCTCTCCTCTCACTCCTCACTACTCTCTCCTCTCACTCCTCACCACTGTATCCTCTCCCCTCTCTCCCTCCCCCTCTCTCCTCATCCCCTTTCCCCTCTCCTCCTCCCTCTCTCCTTTCTCATCTCCCTTCTTCCCTCTTCCCCCTCCTCACTACTCACTCCTCTCACTCCTTACCACTGTCGCCTCTCTCCTCCCCTCTCTCCTCTCTCCTCTCCCCTCTCTCCTCTCTTCTCACCCCTTCCCCTCACCTCTCCCTTCTCCTCTTTCTCCCCTCTCCCTCTCACCTCTCCACTCTACCCTTTCTCCTCATCCCCTCTCTCCACATCCCCTCTCCTCACCCTTTCTCCTCTTTCTCCCTCTCCTTTCTTCGCCTCCCCTCCTCTCCTCATCCCGTTCCCAGCCCTCTCCTCCCCCTCTTCTCCACGCTCACCTCTCTCTCCTCCCCTCTCCATCCCCCTATTTATCACCCCTTCTCCTGAAATCCTTCCCTACCCCTTCGTATCCTCTCCTCCCACCTGTCCTCCCCTCTAATCTCCCATCTCTCCTACCCTCTCCTCCCTGGCTCTCCTCCCTGTCCCTGCTCCCTTTCCCTGCTCAACTTCCCCCTCCTTCCCGCACTTCCGCCTCTCCTCCCGACTCTCTCCTCCCCCTCATCTCCCACTGTCCTCCCCTCCTCCGCATTTTCACCTCTCTCTTCCCCAATCCTCCACACATCCTCCACCCCTCCTGTCCCTCTCCTCCATCTCCCACCCACTTCTCCGCGCCCTCTCTCCTACTCCACCCCAAACTCTCCCTCGCGTCACACCCCAAACACCCCCTACATCCTCGCTTCCTCCCCTCTCTCCTTCCCCCTCGCTCCTAACCCCTCTCTTCCCCTCTCTTCCCCATTACTCGTCCCTTACTTCATTCGCTGTCTCGTTCCCGTCCTCCACCTTCCACTTGCTCCCCACCTCTACTCCTCTCTTTCATTGTTCTCCTTCTCTGCTACAAACCGTTTCCCCTACACCCTCTACCCCTCCACTCCCTCTAACGCCATTCACCCCTCGCTCCTCACTCCCGTCCTCCTGTTCCCTCTCCTACCCAACTCCTCTTACCCTTTCCTCCCATCTCTCTTCCTACTCTCGCCCACCGTTCCCAGCTCTCTCCTTCCCCCTCTCTCCTACAGCCCACTCTCCACCCCTTCTTTCCTCTGCCCTGCCTCTTTTCCCAATCCACTTATCCCCGCACCTCCCCTTCCTCCACCGTCTCTTCTCCCCCTCCCTCCTCACCTCTCCCTCCCGTTCCCTCCTCACTCTCCCTTCCCATCTCTCACATTGAAAGATGAGGCACACAAAGTGGTCAAAAACAGCAGGAAACTGGAAGATTGGGAAAGCGTAAAAGATCAGAAGAAAGCCACAAAAAGAGTGATAAAGAACCGTAGGAAAGAACAGGAGAGAAAATATGTACCACAGAATTTAAAGACAGATTTCAGACGTTTCTATGAAAACTTTAAATGAAAAATAGTGGCTAAGGTAAATGTTGGTCCTTCAGGGGATGAGAAGGGACATTTAGTTATGGGGTATGATGAAATGGCTGAGGCACTGAACAGGTATTTTGTATCGGTCTTCACAGGGGAGGGCGCTAATAACATGCCAGAGCTTGACAAACAGATGGAGTCGGTGAGGACCTGGAAGCAAAGATTATGACGGAACGCTAATGCTGGGCAAGCCCATGGAGCTAAGGATAGACTAGTCTCCTGTCCTGGTGTAATGCATCCCAGCGTGCTAAAAGAGACAGTGCGGTATAGAACAGGTGCACTGTCAGTAACTTTCGCAATTTGCTGGACTCTGGGCAGTTCCACCAGATTGGAATACAGTGGCGCTGCTGTTTAAAAAGGAAGGTAAACAAAAGATGGGGAAGGATAGATCAGTTAGCGTAACATCTGTAGTGGGGAAAATGCTTGAGTCTCTTATCAAGGAAGAAAGAGCAAGGCACTGCTGGATCCCCAAATGCATACCTTCCCACACATGGAACAGCTGAACGACTGTTCCCCCATGTGAATAGGGTGATGTTAAATAAAGACCATTGATTTTAAGATCTTTACAGATTTAAAGTTTTTTCCCCACAGTTAGGGAAAAGCTGTCAGTGTAAAGCCACTGGTGTGACATGAATTTGGATGACAAAATAAATCTGTTCACACAGAAAGTCTGTGTCAATGTGTCTCCAGGAGGTCTGTGAATTTTCGATCCTTCTCACAATCCAGATATTTCCATGGTGCTGATCTTCTCGCATATCTCCAAGTTGGATGATCTGGTGAATCCGTTCCCATAAACACAACATATTTATGGCTTCTCTGTCTGTGAATGTTTTTAGATTGTTAACTGGTTAATGTTAAATAATTTCTGCAGTCAGTTCACTGGAACACTCACATTCTTAGATGTGTGTGTGTGTGTGTGTGTCTGTGTGTGTGTGTGGTGCTTGACCACACACAATGTTGTTTGAAACCTTTGCTCACTGACAAACAAGATAATCATGTTCCCTTTATGTCCAAATGAATATCGTGACTCTGTTGGATCTTTATATCATGTTTGATTTGTCTCACTTCTTGCGAGAGGTGCAAGTGGAGTTCAATGCAGCTAAATGAGAGATGAGGCACTTTGGGAACAATAACAGGAAGGCAGAATATTGGGTTTTAGTGGTCGAGTGGATGTCCAGAGGGATTTTGGAGTCCATGTACATAATCCCTGAAAGTTGCCACCCAGATGGATAGTCCTGTTAAGGCGGCATCCAGTGTGTTAGGTTTCATTGGTAGAGAGATGGAGTTCTGGAACCGCAATATCATGCTGCAACTATGCAAAATGCTGGTGTGGTCACAGTTGGAATGTTGTATACAGTTCTCGTCGCCCCATTACAGAAAGAATGTGGAAGCATTGGAAAAGGTGCCGAGGAGATTTATCAGGATGGTGCCTGGTCTGGAGGGAAGGCCTTATGAGGAAAGGCTGAGACACTTGGATCTGTTATCATTGGAAAGAAGGCGGCTAAGGGGGGAATTTGATAGAGACATATAAGATAAGCAGAGGATTAGATAGGGTTGACAGTGAAAGTCTTTTTCCTAGGGTGATGACGTCAGCATGTACGAGAGGGCACAACTACAAATTGAGGGGTGATAGATTTAAGACAGATGTCAGAGGCAAATGCTTTATACAGAGAGAGTGGTAAGTGTGTGGAATGCCCTCCCTGCTAAGGTAGTCAACTCAGCCACATTAGGGACATTTAAATAATCCTTAGATAAGCT
Source organism: Hemiscyllium ocellatum (assembly GCF_020745735.1). NCBI lineage: Eukaryota > Metazoa > Chordata > Chondrichthyes > Orectolobiformes > Hemiscylliidae > Hemiscyllium > Hemiscyllium ocellatum. Next base: position 652,084 of record NW_026868173.1, on the reverse strand, counting down.
CATGGATGATTTCGGGATAGTGTAGGGGGACGAGTTGAGAAAATTCCACAGGTCAGTGCAACATTGAGGGCCTAAGGGCCTGTTCTGCAATTTATTGTTCTATGTTCTATAATCTGAATCTTTTTCCAAGGTAGAAATGACAAATTCTAGAGGCCACAGATTTCAGGGGAAAGGGGTAATTTAAAGAAAATAGAAACCGAAAGAACAGAAGATGTGGTAAATCAGAAACAAAAACAGGAGTTTCTGGAAATACTCAACAAGTCTGGAAGCATTTGTGAAGAGAATTTAGAGTTCACATTTCTGATGAAGGTCCCGAAACATGAAAGGATTTTTATTTTTTCTGATACTGCAAGACCTGCTGAGCATTTCCAACAACACGTGAAAGTTTAAAGGGAGTTATGTCAGGCAATTTTCTAATGCAAAAGGTGGTAGATGACTAGAATGTACTCTGTTGGGAAGTGGTAAAAGCAGAAACAATCACGATACTTAAGACGCATTTGGGCACACTCATAAGCCGACAGGGGTTAGCAGGGATATGGATCATGTCCAGGCAGATGGAATTAGTTTGGAATGGCATCATGGTCTGCACAGACATGATGGGCCAATTATTCCGGTGCTGTACTGTTCTGTTTTCCAGGGGGTACAATGTGTGGAGCGAGAGTTACTACTTTTTGGAACACACAGTAGTTGATACATTTTGAGACAGGAAATATATATTTGGATGGCACAGACACAAAGAGTAGAGACTGAAGTATGGTGGGGGGAGGGGGGTGGGACAATGTGTACAATTCTTTAAAGGAGATAGGACATAATCAAAGTGTTGTGATCAAAACATATGGGATCCTGGGTTTCATTAAACAATTTCATTGACGGGTTCGGTCACAGTCAATCATTGTATCCAATTCAGGTCAACAGATTCCTGCTCAGGAAGGATCTGAGTGATTTTCAGGGTGTGGAGTGCAGACTTACTGGTGTGGTGCACTGATCAAGAAAGTGCAGTCACTGGATTGATTTGGAAAAAATGCTATTTTCTTTGAAGAAATCAAGTTGAATATATCTTGATAGAATAAAATGAATAAGATTATAACACATCCAGATAGAGCAGACAATAAAATAAATCGCACTTAATAGGTGATGGCTCAAAATTTAAGATTAGATATAACGTTTTCAGAAAGTGGGAGATGAGCAAGTGTTCCCGTTGACTGTATTGGCTGGAAATATGCAGAAAATGCTCCTATTATGGTGGTGCAAGTAGAGATGGTCAATGATTAACAAATACGATTATATCAGATCTGAGAGAAATAAACTTTCTGGGTTTTGGGGCCAGTTGGAGAATGAGAATAAGGGATTCAGCTACAGAGAGCCAGCTTGGATTTGATGAGCCCCTTTCTATGACATAACACAGTTTTTTTGTACTTGCTTAACTTGTTCTGGTTATTTGTCTTCAGGGGTTAAATTATAATTAAGGTGAATCTACTCTGTGTTCATGCTCAGACCAACACAGGTTGTCCTTCCACAGCAGGAGATAATGTTCATTGCTTTATACATGGTTGTGGGGGAGTCCCCAGGTAGGATACACAGAACTGAAAATCTGCTCTAGGGTGTTTTCACCAGGATTGTGAATATCTTGGAACATCTAGTGCCACACCAATACCTGAAATGTTTTCCGACTGACTGACTAAATGAAAATTGTTCCTTCCACAGCATGCTGCTGGCTGGAGTTCTGTGGTCAGTGTTGTTTCACAACGATCCGAAATGCAATATCTATTGTCTGTAACATATATCAATGATTAGCATGGAAATGTAAACGATTTAATTAGCAAGTTTCTAGATGGTACAAATTGATGAAGTTGTGAATGTTGTCAAAGGATACAGCAAGAAAGAGATCAGTTGGAAAACCCATACAAAAATAGATTTTAATCTAGACAAGTGTGCGGTGATGTATTTTGGGAGACTCATTGCAAGAGGAATGTATTCACTAAACCGAAGGGCTCTCAGCAGCATTGATATACAGAGGGATCTTCAGGGGCAAGTTCACAGCTCCCTGAAAGTGGTGAAGGAGGTGGATAGCAGGCTTGCCTTCTTCTGTCAGAGGAGTGAATATAAAACTGTCATTAGGCCACCTTTGGAGTATTGTGTGTTGTTTTGATCACCACGTAAAAAGTATGATGTGCAGGCCTTGGACCGCGTGAGAAAAGGTTTACCAGGATGTTGCCTGGATTGGGAGAGGTTGGAAAGACTTGGATTTTTGTATTGGGGAAGTCAGTGGCTGTGGGTGATCCGAAAGGCTCCGACAGAGTAAAAAATCTGAATCTTTTTCCAAGTTGAAATGGCAAATTCTACAGGCCATAGATTTAAGGGGAGTGGGGGCAAGTTTAAAGGAAATGAAAACTGAAACAACTGCAGATGCTGTAAAACAGAAGCAGAAACATTTTCGGGAAAAGTTCAGCAGGTCTAGCAGCTTCTATGAAGATAAATTAAAGTTAACGTTTCTGAGGAAGGGTGACCAGACCCAAAACATGAACTGATTTTTCTTCACAGATGCTGCATGATCTGCTGAGCATTTCCAACAACATGTGCAAGTTTAAAGGCAGTTGTGTCAGACAAGTTTCTTATGCAGAAGGCGGTAAGTGACAAGAATGTACTTTCCTGAGAGATAGGAAAAGCAGAAAAAAAATCACAACTTTTAAGAGGCATTTGGGCGGGCACATAATCAGGCATGGGTTGGCAGGGATATGGACCATATACAGGCAGGTGGAATTAGTTTGGAATGGCATCATGATCCTCACACTCATGTTGGGCCAATTATTCCGGGGCTGTACTGTTCTGTTTTCCAGGAAGTAGAATGTGTGGAGCGAGAGGTAATATTTTGAGTGGAATATGTCTCTTCTTTAGAATACACAGTAAGTTGATGCATTTTGAGAGAAGCAATGTCAAAAGGGAATAGATATTTGAATGGCACAGATACAGAGAGCAGGACAGCAGCAATGGGGGACAATGTGTACCAATCATTAAAGGAGAGAAAACATAAACTGGTTTGAGTAAAATAAATGGATGCTTGGCTTCATTAATGGGGAATGATAATAAACTCACAGAAAAGATGCTGACCCTTGACAAGACTCTAGCTAGGTCGCAGTCAACCATTACATTCAATTCTGGTCAACAGATTCCTGGTCAGAATGAGGAAGTTAAACTACCACAGAGGGCCCAGTTCCATACCTTTTTCTTCTCTTTCAGGACACTGTGGGGTCTCAAGGGTTAAACATTCCTTGCCAAAGGCCTTATTTCATCAACTGAAGGCCTGTACTCTTAGAATACAGACAGAACACCTCAGAAAGGGGGAGGCTGACTGTATCTCAAAATAGAACCTCTTGCAGCCACACATGTGGATTGCCCCGAAACCCTAGACAGAGGAATTTGCCCTTTCCAGACAAGACTGATAGCCCTGGGCACAACCCTATTAAACTGCCTCCCGCTCCCATTGTCTTACCTCTCCTCCATATTAGCATAGGTAAGTGAATCCCCCATTTACTGAAGGAAGAACCCTTCTGCCGTAATCTCTTCCCATCAACACATAATCATGAACAATACGATAAACAGTTTCTGTAATCCATCACACGTTATCACAGGACATTGTCATTCATCAAGCTTTGTAAGGTCATAATTACCTACTTTAAGGTGTAATGACAATCGCCCATGTGACTGATATGCCTTTGTCTAATTCCTATTAAATATACTGTCTCTGTGGGTAAGGCAGAGATTCGTGAAGAAGAGTCTCTACAAGTAGACACTCGGCTACTTTAGAGACACTTTGAAACTCTCGCCGGCTGTACAATAATAAAGCTACTGCTGTTGTGCAGAAAACTTGCATCGTCTGGATTTGTGGAACAATATAGTCATCAACAATGAAGAATATGAGTGATCTTCAGAGTGTGGAGTACAGACTTACTGGCGTGGTTCACTGATGAAGACAATGCAGTCACTGGATTGATTTGAATAAATTGCGATTTTCTTTGAAGTGAAGAAGTTGGATATAGTTTTGATGGAGCTGTATAAGATTATAACAGACCTAGATATAGCAGACAAAAATATCTGTATTCGATAGATGATGGCACAAGAATTAAGGTCAGATGTAAGGTTCTGAGACAGCGGGAGATGAGCAAGTGTTTCTACTGACTGTATTGGCTGGAAATATGCAGAACATGTTGCTTATTATGGTGGTGCAAGTAGAGAAGATCAATGATTAATAAAAACAAATATATCAGATCTGAGAGAAATAAACTTGCAGAGTTTGGGGTACATATGGGGAATGAGAATATTGGATTCTGCTACAGAGAGCCAGCTTGGATTTGGTGGGCCTCTTTCTGTGCTATATGCATTTTATTTGGACTTGCTTAAATTGCTCTGCTCAGCGATTAAGTTGTCATTTAGGGAAATCTACTCAGTGTTCCTACTCAGACCAATACAGGCTGCACCTCCACAGCAGGAGATAATGTTTACTGCCTTATACTGGGTCCCTGATGGGTGGGGGGGGAGGGGGGGGGGGGGGGGGGGGGGGTGCTAACGGTGTATGTAACAGTCTGCTAGCATTTACCTGAAATGGCAGAACACCAGTGCAGCCACACTAGGGACCGACTCTGGAAATGTGGGGAATGCCAGAAGGGAATTCATTACCGATCCCACCTGGAAAATGGCCAAACCAGTCAGACTGGGGATCTGTTCACCTGCTCTGTGCGTGTGTGGGGGGAAGGGATTCACTCAGGCATCCATCCTGCTGAGACACTAGTCAATTTACTGGTAGCCACAGTTGAAGGATTTTTTCTCCCCTCTTTCTCACGCCAAGTAATGTACAATGGTTTTGGCAGCTCATAAAGTTTTGCACACAGAGAACTTAGGTTTGGAAATGTTTATGACATGTTCAAAGATGTTCAGATTCACACTGGGTAGAGACTTTTATTTTCCTTTATTCATTCACAGGAGGAGGGTATCGCTGGACTGGCAGCATTTCTTGTCCATCCCTAATTGCCCAGAGGGCAGGTAAGAGTGTCTGAAGTCACAATGTGGGCGAGACCAAGTAAGGATGGCAGCTTCCTTCCTGAAAGGGTAGATGGTTTTTTTCTGACAATCTATTAATGGTCATCATTAGACTCTAAATTCACAAGTTTTTTTATTGAATTGAAATTCCCCCATCTGCAGGCTTTGAACCGGGGTCTCCAGAACACTATCTGGGATTTTAGATTAACTGTCTCACGACAACACCACTCGACCAATCCTTCCCCACATCGCTATCCATCTGCACAGAGTAAACATTGTTTTTCTGGTTCATCAGAACTGGTTCATTACATGTAAGTTTGCTCAATGATTGCAGGAGTTGGATGTTGATTGGCAATTGACATCCATCTCCGAACCATGTATTCTGGGGTTTGTTTCTGGTGATGATTGGAAGCACCATCAGTCTTGTTATCTTTTGGCGATAAAAAGAGTTTCAATTAGCTTTCTGTTAAATGCATGCAATCAATTCTATTTCACAAAGCTCAGGCAGATTAATTTCTTTGGAAGGGCTCTCCATCTCCCCAACCTCGTCCATCCTTACACCCAAGAGTGCAATAATCTCATAGAGTCTCTTTATGACAATGAATGAGGCAGTCTGATCAGCTGCTGCTTTCCCTACTCCTATGTCGGGTTGGATCTTAAACTCCCCTTGCTGCAGTTGTGATCCTGCATCATTGTACAGTGTTGCTCGTATTTCATGTCTTGGCCTATCAGTGTTCATGATACTGCATGTAGTATATGGGACCAACAGTGTAAGAGTTTAGCTCTTTCCTTCCAACAACAGCAGTAGAATTGTACTCCAACAAAACTTACAGAATCATGGCCCAGCATATCCCCCAATTTACCTCTTACCATCGAATCAGAGGATCAATCCTCGTTCAACTGAGAGAATTCGGGAGGGCATGCCAGTAACAGCAGCATGAATACCTAAAAATGAGGTGTTAACCTGATGAGGTTACCAAAGAGGACTACTTGTGTTCCAAACAGCATAAGTGGCAAGTGATAGATAGAGCGAAGCAATCCGGGAAACAACAGAACAGATCTAAGATCTGCAGTCCAACCACATCCAGCTGTGAATGAAATCAGAGCACAGCTGGAGTTCTGAGGACAGTTCTCTTCAAGATATTAACCAACAAGAACATCAGACTGGATTAATTGTCATAAAACTCAAGTCCGTTTAATATTCTTATATTTACAATCAATGTTCAATTCACCAATGTAGCTGAAGGTAAAGACAATCTTCAAGTGATTGTAACAGTGGAGACATCTGAATACTTGATCAGCAAATTTAAGCCTGTTGTGTTTAGATAGTTATAATTTTAAAGACATTTCTAAAAAGTAAGGTGACTTGAGTATAATGGAAGTCATTGATTGGTGGGTAGCTGATAATCTTGTCTTAATCTGAAATTAATTTAGGATTATTCAACAAATAAACACTTTGTGGGAACCCCAGTCCCATGGAGTGCACATCCAGTTCCATGTGGGAAAACCAGGGCACTTCTTGTCTGAGCGACAACCATAAGAACACGGAGGTGACACTGGAAATGTCAGGAACACTCGTTAAAGTACTGCACACACTTCTGATCCCCACATTCCAGGGTTGATGTGATCACACCAGAGAGGGGACAGAGGAGATTGATCAGAATGTTTCTACAATTGGAAAATTTCTGCTCTGATGTTGGATGGGCTGGGGATGATTTCTGAGGAGGATGAGCTGTGATTTAATTGAAGTGATAAAATGCTGAGGAATCCAGATCGAGTGGATAGGAAGGAGCTCTTCATTAACAGAGAGGTCAGAAACTGGAGGATTTAGATTGAAACTAATTCTCAGAAAGAAGGGGAGGGGAGAATTCATTTCACTTGGAGATGGTGGGGAACAGGAACTCACTGATGGGTGGCAGGGGCAGTAACCAGCATCACATTAGAATAAAAGGACATGGATGTCACTGAGATGCTGGAGCACACAGGGCTGCGGACTAAAGTTTGCAGAATGGGATCATTGTGATTTATTTAACATTTCTCCAGAATATTAAACTCAAGTCCAATTTGAGAATTTATGAACATCATCTGACCTGAATTCCAAATGTCAGAATAAATTTAGCAGAAAGTTACAGCACAGATCGAGGCCACTTGGCCTATCCTGCATGTCATGGCTGTAATAGAATGACCCAGGCTTTACAGCGTTCTGTACTCACCAATGACAGCAACAATTTCAGACTGCGTGCTCTGCCCTCTATGTTGTTATAATCTGTTTTTTCAATGTATTTCCTTGACAGCTGCTCACTTTACTTCCTGGTTTCTTTCCCAGCCCTAACTCCATTCCCCATGGCCTTGAGGGACTACCATTTCTGCAATATAATCTCTCCTGCCTGCCCCCGTGAGACACTGTCTTTTTGTCCTTGTCTCACCCCCACCTTGCTCACAACTTGTTAAATTTCTGATGGTTCTCAGACCTCTGTGACTTCACTGCGCCCCCTGGGTCAGTGGCAGGAGTTTTGAATTCTCTTCCTCATGAGATAATCGGAAATCTTTCTGGCTGCAGTTTCCCCCAGATTTTATTTGGAAAACAAGGAGGGTTTGTGTCAGAGTCTGTTATTTGTGAGCCTTCCTCCACAATCCTGAGCATTTAGACATCATCTATGACCCTCCCACAGATGTGCAGGTTTGCTGGATTGGCCGTGCTAACATGGTCTGTAGTGTGTAGGTTAGTTGGGTTGGTTTAGCCATGGTAAATGTGGGGTTATGGAGTTAGGGTGGGACAGCAGGTCATTGCAGATTCAATGGACCGAATAGTCTCTTTGTGCGCCTAAGGGATTCTGTAATTCTAACTATTGTGATTGTTGTCACATTTTCCTAAGGCCAGGTTCATTCAGCTCAGGTACAAATGCTGCCTTGGTGTTTCTGTAGGTGCTCACTCAATCCTTTACTTCTGTTTACATCAATTTCACACTGTATGTGAGGATTGGAATGAACGTGTAAATATAAATACTCCAACCGAAACCCCTCACAAGTTAGGAACTGTTTCTGCTACTAGCATCACTCACAAGGAACAGAAAAATAAACTTTCAGTCACAAATCTGACAGAAACAGAGGTTATAATCTCCAGGAAAGGCTGAACAGCTTAAAACTCTTTTCTTAAGAAAAGAGGCTCAGAGACAACCTGGTACAAGTAGGAAGCGTTGTATCTGTATTTTCAGAGATTTGAGTTTGAAATCATTGGGTTGGAAGCATGCTTCATTGCCCCAGATCAACAAAGGTGCTATCTCAATGTGCATCTTTCTATCTGCCGATATGTCTGAGTCAACAATCAGATGGATATGCCATTGTCTGAGTATTTTCCCGAATTCCTGATTGTAGGGGGAGGAAGAATCAATCTCAGGTGCCAGTTGCCTCTAGTCCACAAGGACATGTCGAAGAGCATGACAGGAGAATGGATTGAAACCAAGAGTTCAATAGCCAGAATGAAATAGGAAGAAGGAAATAAACGGGATTTTTGGATCCCAGGGGATACAGATTCCAGGATTAATCCTTGTAGGCATTCCCGCAGTTTAATGAGACAGCATTCCATGATGAGAGTTAAATCCGGATGGCAGTAGAGGGCAGCCACAGAACATTAGCAGGTTTAGTTCAAACACAGGAGGTTTGTTCAGTCAGTTAACAGTGTGTTCAACATGGAGGTGAAGTGAGGAGCGAGGGGAAATGTTACCACAAGCTGCAGATGGATAACTTTCATCGGAACAGGAGGAGGCCATTCAGCCCTTCAACCCTGCACTGCCATTCAATAGATCATGGCTGATTTGTGGCCTAAGTTGCAATGTTCAAAACTCTCCAAACTCATCAGTAAACTCCTCTGAAACAGACAAGATTAATATTCAAAAACAAAACATCTGCAAATGCTGGGAAATCAGGAACTAAAACAGAAATTGCTGGAAAAAGTCAACAGATGGGTCAGGTGACCAGCTGCAGCTGACCATTCTGCCGTTTCTGTAACACTCTCTGGAACAGGTTCTGGTGCGGGGGAATGAGACTGTCAATAATAACTGAGAAAACAGGAGGACGGGCTCAATCAGAATAAAACCCATTTTGGTCTTGCACTTTTAATCAAAGGCAAACATTGTTCATTATCATTTCAGAAATAAGCTGGTAGGCCAGAAATCAACTCTTCATGTCATTGGGCCTGGGAGACTGTGTTAATTCTGACCTGGTTCAGCCGCCATATGAATCCTGAATAATGGGTTTGACTCTGAACCATCTCCTGGGCAGTCAGAATGGATGACAAATGCTGCCCCAACAAGTGATGCCATGATCCCATGAACAAATGAAACAAATCTGATCACTATGGTTATTTGTGAACATGCCGGTGTTATTGAAGAGGATGAATGGGAAGTTTTATGGAATAAAGGGAGAAGAATGGCATTCGGTGAGGTGATCCTTTGGAGAGCTGATCAGCCAATTAGCCCCCTTTTGTACAGTATCAATTCTGTGAATAATTAATTCTGAGCCCTCTAAGGAAATATCAGAGCAGTGTTTGTAAAGAGGTCAGATTGATTGAGCATCTCGGTGAACACAAGTGAGACACAGGTACAGAGAGGTTTTGGGATGGATTAAATAAAATTTTATACATTTGCACAGTCATCAACATTACAGCAGTGAAAAATGGGAGTGATGGAGAGAGTGGAATTAGAGCAGCAAATAAATCTTCAACATTGATGCAGCTAAAGGGGATGCTGGGTAAAGATACCATAGTTAGTGCTTATTTTATTCTAGACACACCAGCCAGGGAGCACATCCTTCCTGAATCTGTCCTATCGAGCTCTTGAAGATTTTTGTTATTTTGAAGTGTTTCATGTTTAGATACTCCAGAGAAGACAGCTTCAAGCTCCTCAATCTCTCCTGCCAGGGCAATGCTGCTGTTAGAATTCAATTCACTGGCATGTTACTGGCTGCTTCATGGACTGGAACTGGCAACTGAGACCGAAAGGCTCCTGTATAAAATACCTTCAATGGTATTGCCAGACATGAGTGGTTTTAGGAAAATGACCTTGACTTATGGGCATTGAGTGTCAGAGCACTTCCTGTTGTGGGGCATCCTGTTTAGATACAATCTATTGATAACTATTAGAATTGACTTGCACTGGCTCTGTCAAAGTGGTCAGAGCATTATGGCTGTCATCGAAGCTGGTAACAAACTTCCCATGGATTAAAAATTGTAAATGACAGAGTAGGTAGAAGTCTGATGGCACTGTTGGAGTATTGATGTTGTTGTTAATCACATTAACTCGGCAGGAGTTGGTTGAATTCATATTGTCTCTTTCTGAATCTCAGGATGTCTCTCTGGGCAATGAGTCTCCACAAACAGCAATGAACAGGGGTCATCTGTTTTGATTTAAAGCACTGCTGCTTCACAGCACCAGGTACAAGGTTGGAATCCAGCCTTGGTCAACAGCCTGTGTGGAGTTTGCGCATTCTCCCCAGAATAGTGTGGGTCCACTCCAGGTGCTCTGGTTTCCTCCAAAGATTTGCGGCTTAGGTGGATCTGTCGTGCTAAATTGTCCACAGTGTCCAGGATTGTGCAGACTCGGTGGATCAGCCATGGGAAATGCAGTGTTACAGGGGTGGAGTGCTCCAGATGGGATGCTCTTTGGATAGTTAGTGGGGTTTGATGGGCCAATGCTCGCCTTCCACACTGTCGGGATTCTAGTCTATGATTGACGATAAAGGCTCCAGAGCGGGTGCCCTTGGAGAAGGAGCATGTAGTGTACATCAATGCTCTCGATGCCTTCAGATAGAGGTGGGCACCGCAGTGGATACAGTGCTTTATCTCCATTGCTCCCTCCTCTCCCCCAACTCTACTCTGATTTGGTCCCTTCCCACTTTTTCATTTGTAATAGTTTGCTTTGCCTGTAAGGAGCATTGTTTATGAATATTCAATTGGTTACAGGGTGGTTTACTGCTGGTGATTAGATGTTAACCAAAACCCACATAGCTTAATGATGATGTTGATGGTGGGAAGGTTGCTGGGATCACATTTCTGGCTTGGTGAAGTGGAGAAAAAAAGAACGCTTCACTGCTCACAAAATGAGAACTAAACATCAGTTAAATCACACCAAAAGTTCAGACAGAGAGGGAATATTTCCCTGGAGATTGAGTAACTGGAAAGTGATGTGTCCGGGAGTAGACAGGATTTGTTTTACAGGGCGTTTGAAATTTTTAAAAACTGTTATATTCAGATAGTTTCATTTCATTTCTTTTAGTTTTATTTATTGTGGAATAAACAGCTACAACATTTTAACACTAAACTCACAAACCTTGTGTTAAAGATAAATGTTGAATAAAATCCATCATACCATCTCTCACTGAAAACTGATGTGGAAGTGCAATCTCCTGGAGAATCCCTGCCCACTCCTTCCTACCCGGGCTCCGTGGCTATATACATACCTGGGATATAGCAGCAGGAGGAGGCCATTTGGCCTTTCAATCCTGCTCCACCATTCAATGGGAAACAGCTGACCATCCAGCTCAGTCTCCTGTTCCTGCTGTGTTCCAATCCCCTTTCATGACTTTACCTCGAAGAACTATATGTAAGTCCTCCTTTGGGTTCACTGCCTTTTGTTCCAGTGGCGTTGCTGTGTTACTGTGTGGGTGTAGGCAGGGGTAATGTGATGGTGATACTTTCTGGAGGATGCACTCAGCATCCCTCATCATCCTGCAGTAACATCAACTGGGTTTCAGCAACTAGAGATAGAAACCATTTCCAGAATATGGGCATCACTGGCTCGGCCAGCATTTATTCCCCATCTCTAGTTACCCTTGAGAAGATGTTAGTGAGCTGCTGTCTTGAATCATTCGCAGTCCATTTGGTGCAGATAGACCGACAATGCTGTGAGCGAGTGTTGCAGAATTTTGGCCAAGTTATTCTCTATCTTTGGTTCTTCAAATGCTGGTTAACATAATCAGGATCTGCATATGACTTTGAGATTTCAGTCTGCAAATCTTCACCGTCTAGCACACTGCATAAAGGAATATGTACAGGTTAGAAATTCAGAGCAGACAATTCTAGTTTTCCCTTTCTTCCCCAAAAGCTGTAACCCACCAGCCCACTTACTCTCTCCCACCATTCTGCCTCTGCTGTCCCTAATGTACCCGCCCCCATTCTCTTGGAGTTACTGGTAAACAGATCCATACCACCACTTCCTGTCCTGGTTAGACTCTGCACCCTTTCTGGGTTTACTCCATTTCTCTTCAGTTACTGCAAGTCAATAATGTAACAGCAGAATAAATCAAAAGGAAACAGAAAGGGTGGTAGCAGATCCTGGACAGAAGAGGGTCCTTCAGGCTGGGAGAATGGGTCAGATCCTTCTTTGTTTCCCATTGGTCGATTCCCAGCATTATGACAAGTTGGGGATGGAACTTGGGCCCATGTGGGTGTGGTGACACTTTGACCCCCCAACCCGCCAATATTACAAGCTGATACGTTCCTCCTCTAGCCAATCACAATGTCAAATGTTTTTCGCACATTACCCCAAAGCACATGCTCCAAAATCTGCCCATATTCTGTACATGTGCAGTTCTGGGCTTCCCCTCACATGCGTAGTCCCTGCCTCAGGGATTGTGGGAGTTGTAGCCCCATGAAGCTACTGGAGACATGCTTCTGGATAGTGAATGAAAAGTGTGGGCTGGAGGGTGTTGTGTATAGGATCCCCATTCAGACACACAGGACATATGGGCTGTCATTGGTTTACTGAGACATATGCTTCCACAACCTGATTTCTGACGTAAGGAACATAGATTGCGGGGTGGGGAGGTTATAAGAGGTAGCAGATTTTAAGCAGATGTAGCTGAGTGGTTAGCACTGCTGCCACACAGCATCAGGGACCGGGTTTTATTTCAGCCAGATGTGACTGTGTGGAGTTTACACGTTCTCACTATGTCTGCGTGGGTTTCCTAGGGTGCCGAGCTTCCTCCACAGTCCAAATGTGTAGGTTAGTGAATTGCCTATGCTAAATTGCCCACAGTGTCCATGTATGTGCCGTCCAGAATACTCTGTTGTGAATATCTATCCTATACTTTAATACAAAGCCAAGGTCTTTGACAATGAAACGCAAAACACCCAGGAAACTTCGCCTCACCTCGTAATCTGATAATGACTTCTGATAAATCTGGTTGAACTTAGAACACAGCTGGAAAGCTGGAAGATTAGATCCAGTCCAAGATCCAGTGCTTAAACAAAGGAGACTACAATAGGATGAGGCAGGAGTTGGCTAATGTAAACTGGAAGCAAAGACTTTACCGTGGAAAAGTTGACGGACAACGGGGGAATTTTTGTAGTGCTCAGCAAAAGTATATCAGGGAAAAGGAAGGACTGTAGGAAAAGGAGTAATCTGCCATGAGTGGCTCAGGAATAAGGGAGTCTATCAAAATGAAATAGAAGGCATACAAATTGCAATAATCAAGGAAGAAACTAGGAGATTAGAAAAAACTTTAAAGATCAACAGAAAGCTAGATAGGATGGGGGAAAAGTGATGAGTAGCCATCTCCAGGGCTGGAATAGCAGTTTACACTGCTAGAGGGGAACCTATTGTGTGGGAAAATGTGGCTCTCATTGTTGAAGCACTTAACTGTTACCATAGAGATAAACCTGATCACGTTACAAATCACAGCACACTCCAAAAGCTTGTACTTCCAAATAAACTGTGGACTATAACCTAGTGTTGTGAGATTTATAAATTTGTCCACCCCACCCCAACACCGGCTCCATATCAGAATCCTGATAGACATCCCCACTGAAACTGAAGTGCCTGTCAGGTACTTGAGGGACAGGGGTGTATGTTTTAACCACAAAGTGCGAAACTGAAGTCGACTTTCTAACTGACCGTTGCCATGGAGATATACTGAGAGAGAGTCTCTATTCAAAGTCCCAAACCACAAAATGTTTAAGAATGGGAGCTTTACATTGGATAGGTGGGGCTTTACCTGATGCTGCCTGGAGGTGTTTTTGCATGTACATTATCAGGTAACTGCCATGTCTCATCAATAAAGACTCTGAGAAGACCTCTCAGAGTTCTGTACCTAGTTATTCCTATCCAGCAGGGTTTAGGAAATGGAGTACACAGCAGTCAGTCTTCACAGTGGAGGATACGAAGAACATGCCAGTATTTGATAAGGAAACTGAGGAAGGTGAGGACCAAGAAACAACCATAATCACGAAAGCTTAGAGCTGGGCAAGCTAATGGAGCTAAAGTAGATAAGTCGCTTTGCCCTGATGGAATACATCCCAGGGTGCTCCCAGGGATAGAGGAGAAAGAGGAAATATACCTGGAGACAGAGTCCTACAGCAGAGACAGGCCCTTTGGCCCAAACTGGCCCATGCCGACCAGAATGTCCATCCACACTAACCCCCATTCCCTGCACTTGGCCATCTGCTTCTGACCCTTTCCTATCCATGTATTTATCCAAATGTCTTTTACCTGTTGTGAGAGTGTACCCACCTCAACCACTTCCACTGGCAGCTCATTCCATATACATACCACCCTCTGTGTACAACAGTTTGCCCATAGCTTCCCTTTTATTCTTTCCCCTCTAACCTTCAACTGATGCCCTCCAGTCCTTGATTCCCTGGGAAAAAAGACTGAATGCATTCACACTTATTATCCATGCCCCTCATGGTCTTACACACTTCTAGAACAGGACCCATTCAGTTTCCTCTGCTCTAAACAAAAAAATCCTCGCTTGTCCAACCTCTCCCTATAACTCAGGCCCCTGAGCCCTGACAGCATCCTTTTAAATTGTTCTGCACTTTTTACAGTTTATACTGAAACTACACTGCATTCATAATATTCCAGTATTTCCCCACGGCGCTGGAACCAAGGGACAACGCCAATGGATTACAGTCCATGATCGAGAGAACTCTTTACAACAATCCCGTTTTCATAGTATTTCCAAGGTGCAGGTATCCTTGTGTCTTTCTGGTTGTTATGGTTAATTAAAGACTTGTCCTTCTTACAAAGCAAGCTGTGGCTTAATTTTTCCTGGGAAACATGCCATGATTTTTCAGACTTCTAAAAACAAATGAACTCTTTCTCCACAGTCACCACCCTAACATGGACTTGGCTGTGTCTCAGTAGTTTTTTCAGTCACACTGAGATTTGGAATATTCGCCCATGGACAGAATACACACCTTTCCTTCCACATGAAAGGCCAATGAATATTCAGATCGGCACGGATAAGTACACTATCAGATCTGAACAGGACGTTCAATTTGAATTTCTCATCACAATCCACCTTTTCAGTACCTACAACTGAGAAAAAACTCACATATTAATACAGGATGGATCTTTATAAGAAAATTATAGAATTAAATTGTAGTTCATGTTTTTCCAAAGTTTTAACTCTCAGTCTAACAATATCTCTTTCTTCTGTGAACTGAAATCCGAACCAATCCCCTCA